>NW_006800101.1:0-119285 GCF_000485575.1 Poecilia formosa
TCCAATGACTTCTACTATTAATGCTTTTGGCCTTCTACGTTTCTCCCTTTCCATTACGACAGGTACAGTTATTCTATTGAATTTAAACTCCATATGTTGTATATACACTGTGACACTGGTATCTATGACTGTTGCCTCTTCACAACCTGAACCTGAGGCTGAAATATAATGTCTTTGTTCTGACAGAAAGCTGCACATCTCATCGCAGTTCCTCAGTTTACCAGCAGGGGGAAGCAGGTTTTTGGAGGCAAGTGTAGATGCGCTACTGCATCCTTCCCTCACTCTTCATGTTGACTCCTGTGTTGCTTTCTCTCTTGGCCGAGATACAAGTTTATCTCCAACCATGGGTCAGTTTGCATGGATAGAAGCAGCATTACAATATAATGGCTTAATAACTCAGTGCTAAATTTTAAAATCTAAACTTGCCAGCTATGACCCACTGAGGGACAATGAAGGTTATTTCTACTCTATAAATGTTAAATGATGTTCATTTATGTAACATATTGCATTTGAATTGTGTGGTTTTCATTTCGCAATGAAAACTAGGGACACAGGCTTAATCTTTATGTTCTAACCTTCATAGAGTTAACCAATTAGTTAACTATTAGTTAACTACCATATATTAACCTTATAACCATATATTAATGCGGATGGATAATTCCATATGTATACCCAATTATTTTTTTATGAAATTCTTTTGAGTTTAAACTTATTTTTGGGTTTAATGTTCCATGAAATAGATTAAATCATTAAAAGTCCAAACTTTGACATTCATTCTAAAGAGAGTATTTGTACTTTTTGCTAGAACTATATAAACCAAATACATTTTAACACCTTTGATCTATATGTAGGATAAAGTTACTGGGTAGCTGCTAGTTACACAGTACTACAAAGAAAGTATTTTCCAACAAACAATTTATAAATTTTAGAGAAAGCCTTGATCATTCTTGATGTAAGCTGTTTCTCTAACGTGAGCTGCTCTGTTTCAGATGCATGATGGACAGTTTACTGCTCTTCCTCCAGATTCCCGCCTCGGGATCAAGATAAGACTTTGTTTCAGCTTCAAAATGTTTACTTTCAACCAAACATCTCCAGAGGAGGTAGATAAACATTTGCTGTTGTAATTATAATGTGAACATATATAGTAAATGTATGTCTTTTTTCTCTAGTTGTTCATAAGCTGCCATCTTGGAGCCACTTTGAAACAAAAGTCTCCAAGCTGTCATAATAAAGCCTGTTTCTTCCACAAACCCACATCCAGGTCACTGCACTGTGAAATTTATAATTTCTAGTTTAGTCTAACTTCCTTATTCTTTCTCAGCTCAGCTTAAAATCTACCAGTGAATATTTATTTTGTTGAAATATACTTTTGGAGATTTTTTTTTTCCTGTTATTCAGATGGTGGTCCATAGAGGGAGACAGCGCTCTGTGTGAATGCTGCAACACTGACTGCTCAGGACTGACTGGAGTGAAGAACCACGGCCGTCCAGAGACAGGTTACTGAACACTTCATAAAATAATACACCAGAAACTTTGTGATTAATGGTTAGAGCAGCTCCATTTCAACCAGGTGGTTCTGTTTATTTCAGATGAGACGTTTGAGGCCCACAGGACAGCTGGACCTCTTCACGTTGTGCATCAATCCTACTGGACCAGAGAGCCATCAGTCAGTTAAAAAGACTCTACTCCAGGTCCAGAGTTTGGTTTTGGTAAGACTTCATCGTTTCTGCTGAAGATTTTAAGAGGACAGATTTTGTCTGTAGCTAAAAGACTAAATCACCTACAACATATAAAGTCTCTACCAGTGGGATCGGTTTTCACCTCTCAAAGCCTGTGAAGCTAAAACGTCTCACTAAGAGATGAGCTGATAAACTGAACCTGAAACTAAAAATATCAACTGGTATGAACTATTGAATTACTCAGTAAGAATTTTGAATAATCTTGTAAAATAAAATAATTAGTTCAATGAGGTTGAATAATTTATTCTTTCTGATTTTGTTCAGTTAACCGTTTATGTGGTCATTTCATTTTAACATAGTGGGAGATAATATCGATTAAATGTCCACTGTATAATCAAATTAACTTCTTCAAGCCTTTTCTGAAAGTAGATGTTCACTGGCAAATTCAAAATGGACCGTTTCTATGGCAACAGTGGTCTTCTCTGCTTTCAGATCGTTAACAAGCGCAGGTTGATCACTCACCTTCCACATGGTTTTCTAAGTGAAGCTGTGTGTGGAGCAAGTATCTCCATTTCCAAATCATAACCTACCTAAAATAATGGCCCAAGTCATGTTTTACCAAAAGATGACTTGGGCAAAAAACAAAAACAAAAAAATCACTTTTGGCCATTATTTAGAAAGGTGATGAAATCATGTCATCTTCTCACTGACTTTCTGGATCTGCCTCATCCTCTCCTTGGTGTATTTTAAAAACTCGTTGGTCTTTCTCATGGTTGTGGAAAAGTTGGAAATGGTTCCCATAACAGCAGGAATATATATAATACCTGACAAGATAATCAAATGCATTAATTTAGTAATATGCAAAACGCTTTCAAACTTGAGGTAGTATATTTTTCTGGATTCATGATAAAATTTTTTCCTCTTTCCACATTAAGAAAGTAAATTTATTAAAGACTTACTACTATTGTTGAAAGACCATTGCAGATAAATTATAATTATTTGGTTAAACATTATTTTTACAATGATAAGCTTCACATTTTATACTTTTGTTCACAAATCCAACTTCATTCATACATTTGTGAAGTTTCAACCAACTTGATAATGAATTTAGTGGTGATGAACTGTTACTTGGTGCAAGACATCAATAGACAGAGCAGCTAATTATATTAACTAAAGAAAAGGTCATTAGTAACTCGCCCATGAAGAACTGAAAACAAACATTCAAGATATCCAAAAAGAAGGGAAATAAACTACAATGGATCCTGAAAAATGTGTAGTTTACTAGAAAAAACTGGTTGTGTGGTGAAGTGTGGGCTTTCTGTCATCTTTGTTCAAACACACCAGAGACCAGATGGGAAACTTATTGGCTTTATGTTGCATTACTTATGCTTTTCGTTACTAATATGCTTTAAGCAAGCACTTCTACCAGTGTAGTTGAGAAGTAATTTAAGAAATTGAAAGGCCTTCATGTTTGCTTCTTCCATTTTTTCTACAAATTACAGAGGTGCTATAAATCAATATGGTTCTTGAATTTCTGTATGATGTTATAGTTCTGAGATTTTAGTCTCTTTCATGATTTCAGATTGATTACTAGCAGTTTCTCCTGGCAGTGATCAGGGTTTGGTGAACCACAGAATCTGATTAATCACAGTTTATGTATGATTAAACAAGAGGAACAACTACTTTTTAATTTATTCAAGTTTGTTTGGATAGTTTTTCTTTCTCTCAAACAAAATCTGAAGTTACAAAAAGTTCAAAAAATTACTTTTACAGCACTTCATCCATCTGTCTGCTGAACAACTTTATAAAAACAACAAGAACGATCAGAAAAGAAAACAGAGAGAAAAAAAACATTAACATTTGAAATGACAGCAAGCATTTCAAATGTTTGCACCTTGGCAGACCCAGCAGTGAAACTCTTGGAGTTTTCTGATGACTCTAGTTTTATTGGCCTGATCCACGTCAATAAAGATAAGTCTTCCTCCTTTACTGTTAGCAATGCCAGACACGGGGAGTAAGTTTGAAGAGTTGGTGCAACAAAAAAGAAAGTCAGATTTTCCAAACCATGCAGGGAGTCTGATGAGGGCCTGCAAGTCATGGTTGCAACAGTGCAAAGATTATGAAGTGGAATCTACAAGTGACAAGGGGTTCACGAGATAACGGGTGTAAGGTTGGAGGGAGCAGGCAGGGAGAATACCACAGATAGCTGCATGGCAATGAGGGGAACGTCAGAACTGGAGGAAAGGCTGGGCTGCAGGGTTACTTGTGATTTGCAGATCAAGTCAAATTTGCATTAAGATCAAATCTAAAGTTATGATGTTATAGGTTTATTTGTTATGGAAAATTTGTACATCTATTCTCATACACATTTAAAATACATTCTTGATGCTTGATCAAGAATCTATGTTGCATGTAAATGCAACATGCAGAAATCAAAGGTCAGCCTATCACCTTATGTATGTAGCCATGATCAGCTATCTTCTTGGATGTCAACAAGCGAAGATAAAACGCCAAAAATTTGAAGTTTTTTGAAAATAGTCCCTTTCCACTCCATAATGTCATATCCTTTCTGGCTGGAGCATTGGCAAAGATTATTATACATCAAACTTAGAAAAGTAAAAACCTGCAGATTGAGTCTTTTAGTTGCGACATTACTGCATCACATGTTGGCTCTTGGTTAATTATTTTAACGGGTTGAGTTAAATATACGAGAATCTTGGAAGAAAAGCCTGCAAGAGACTGCCGTCAAAAAATGCTGGGTTGGATGTTCAAGTTTCTGCAGGAAAATGATACTAAACATCCACTCACAGCTGCAATGGAGTAAAAACAATAAAAAAATAAAAGCAATGACTCATTGAAAGTCTAAATCCAATCTAAATCTCTCAAAAGAGCTGTTGAGACACTCCCTTCCCAAACTGGGAAAAAAAAAGGCAACAAATTTGTCCTTCAGCTGTAATTGCAGTGGAAGATGGTTCTAGAAAGTATTGACTCAGGAGGGCTGAAGGTGCTAAAGCACTTTGAAAAGTAAATGACGGCAGACTTTTAGTGCTCCTTAACCCTCAAGCGGTTACAATGAAATCAGTCATTTCTATTGACACACAGACAGAAGCAAAGCTGCCATTTTGCTCCATCAGCCCTTATGACAAAGAACACAGGTCTACAGCTGCAACAAGATTTGTACATGCCTACAAAATGACAAATTATATATTTTTAACTAGGGATGTGCATTCAAATACATGAACAAAGGCCTGATATTAACGCATTGTAGTATTGGATTGGTGTGGTGAAAGAATATTAACTTTAATAAATAAATTCATGTGGCTAGAGTCTTTCATGAAGTGCCTCACAGCAAGTTCTCTTTCTAAAAGCTTATTCTCTCACTGGATGTTTTATGTCACCGTGTTGTTGTAGCCACGATCCGCTATCTTCCAGAAGCCGTTGTTTTGTCTTTTCTGGACTGTAGATGGAGATTATAAGATGCTTTTGCAAACCAGTTTCCAACCACATTGTTTTATTGTTTACTGGCCACAAGAGTCTGTAGTGGAGATCCCCTACCTGCTCTGTGACGTCACAATTAATGATATAATTGTTGCCAGTGGGGACTCTCGCAATCAGAAACAATAACTTCTAACGTCTTCAGTAGCTTCTGTCTTGGCTCCTGCATCGGCTCCTCGTGGGTCCCCCTATTCTTTCATCGGCTTCCTGTCTTGAGTCGCGCCAGAGGAGGAGATCTATCTGGCTGCAAGCCCAAAACCTGGATGAGAGACCAAAACACAAATGTATTTACTTTCACTGCCTCCAGTTTGTGATATATCTTCCCCTTGAATATGATCTTTTCCACAACTTTTGATCTTTAATTCCCAAAGAGCATGAGGACCTATCTCAGATTCCTGCTTCCTATATTGCTTTCAGAGGATCCCAGATTGACCAACCTTCCCTCATTGCCGACCAGGAGTCAGTGTGACTGGACACCCCTGCCCCCGCAGCCCCCACATCCCTCACCTCCCACCCTGAACCTCTGCTCTGGTCGTGAAGCATGGCTGAAAGCACGTACCTTGTCTCCCTCTCTCTCTCTCATGTTGGCTCAGACATAAGCAAACAGTCCTTTGAGCAAACACTGCAACAAAGCTGTCAACACTCTCCTCATTTTCTCACAAGTGACAAAGCTGCCTTGGACTGATCAGACAGCTACAGATACTTTTAATAAATGTACACTTTTTATATGCATTTAATTAATTTCTGTGTCTGTGCTTCAGTGACTCCATCAATATCTGTGTTGCACAGACACGTGCATCCGATCACCTATACGTCCCTATATGGATACATTTGCTTGCTGGTTTTGAGGTTTTCCGAGTATTTCTGTGAGTAAAGTCGAGTCTTGATATGCAAACATTTACTTCTGCTACTATTGCTGCAAAGCTCTTCGGAAGACCCCCTGTCCTGTGGCACACTCTGGAGACTTCCAGGAAATTTCGATATATTTCCGTTTTTCTGGCTCCGCACTGACTGTCGGGTCAAAGTGAGGTCACGTGATCTTTGATGTGCAGAATATACTTAAAGCGTAACTTTATTTTCTACATCAGCACTGATGTAATGGACATCCATAATTTGGTATTTGTTGCTTAATAATGATTAAAGGAAATATTAGAATTAAAAAAAGAAATCTAATAGTTATGCAGAAAAGCAAGTCTTTCTTGGATTTTGTAAAACTGTGCCAATGAGAAAAAAAGTATTTATTTTGTGTCTTCTATTGTAGATACTTTGGTTTAAATTACATGTCATGTTAATGTAGCTTTTAATTAGCCTTGAAGCAAAGGTGTATCTCAATACATGTATAATATTATGCAAGGGTTGATCTATTTCTATTTACGTCACTTAAAAAAAATTATAATTTTAAGACGGGGAAAAAGAGTTTTATTAACATTTATGCTCTGGCTATGTTAAAACCGACTAATTGTGAAGACTCATTGGCTCCCTCCACAATGGCTGTGCACCATAAGAGATCATTGCTAAAGATTTGATCTGAATCTTTGCATGTTTATGGAAAGTTGAGAGGAAGGAAAAAGTGTGGAAGGAAATGGTGCGCAATCAACAAGGATAATAGGAGTTACAGTTTTTAACCGTTAGCAAACATCCTCGCTAAAAAGTGTTGGGGGAATCCAAATCATCTATTCATGTAGTAAGTGAAAAAACGAAATTTTGTAAAAATGCTAATATATTTGTCCAACCTCTGATCTATATGTAACCTAAAAGGCATCATCTTCTTCATACTCAGCAATGGGTGATTACATGTTTGTGATTGTGCTACAGCTGCAAAAAGTTGCACAAACAGACTCCACTCACACTTTGTTGTTTGCCTTTTCTGTTTTCTTGTTGTACTTACCACTTACTTCAGCTGGAGATTTTAAGTGCATGTAACTTCATGGCACTCATAGGTCAGGAGTAAAGACAGTTTTCAGCCATTCTGTGTTTCTGTGTGGATGAAAATATTTGTTGTAAATAGTAAATGTATCTGTACCATGCTTCATCAAGTCCAGAGGACTCCAAAGCATTTCACATTACATTCATTTACCTACCATGACTACTGCCTTCTGACACAACTCTGCTTGATTCTCATCTCCCTCCAGTGATCTGGCTGGGTTTTCTCCCATTAACTTTGATTCTGCTGGTAGATTTTTTTTTTATCAGGCCAGCTGGCAAACAGGAGAAGTTGTGAATGATGACATTGATTTTCTGTGCTGTTTTAGAGTTGTAGTCTGCCTGTAGTTGTAGCAATGGAAGCAGAGGAAGTGACCAAAGGCATTCAGTTTGCAGTGGTCACACTTCCAAATATTGAATTAACATTAACAGCCATCTTGTTGGGATGGAAGTTGTAGGTGAGCTTCATAGAACTGGCACATTATGTAGATCAGGGGTGTCCAAAGTCGGTCCTGGAGGGCCGGCATCCTGCATGTTTTAGTTCTCTTCCTGGTTTAATGCACCTGGATGAAATGATGGCTCATTAGAAGGCCTAAGAGGAACATTGATATGCTGAAAAGGATGTTAATACCACCAGGGAGAGAACTAAAACATGCAGGATGCCGGCCCTCGAGGACTGACTTTGGACACCCCTGATGTAGATCATGGGTAAACAATAGCCATGGGGCAAAATTTAAAAGTTCAGCAGAGTCCACGCACCCAGCAAGCATTTTTTTCTCAATTGCTACATTGTAACTGTAGCTGCCCTGCAATAGTCTGTCACTTGGCAGCTCCAAGAAAGATGGGTAAAGTGCTTTACTCAAGAATACGACAATGGAGAAGGACAAAGCTTGAACTGGCAACCCAGCGATTACAGGACAAACTTCTTCACAAGGAGCTCTGACCTCCATTTGTTGTACAGTTTTACATCCATATTTATCTCAACATTAAATGCGAGATTTTAATTACAAACAATAATGTTTTGTGATCTGGTTACACATTTTCCTAAACTGTTTTCAAATTTCCCTATTTAGCTTGGGAGTTCATCATATTGTTTTGTTATTTTTGCTAATTTACTAACTAGACTGAAGACAATTTAGTTTTCAGTTTAAAACTATAACTGCATTAAAATGTTATCCAAAACTACATGTTTTATGTTTTCTATCTAGTCTTTATGAATAATCGCCTCGGAAGAGCTTCTGATTCATCAGTTGGTTTTTACGTTTTACAGATTTGAAGTTTCCATTAATCAATGTCTGGTGTGGTCTTGAAGTTATCCCACCCACTTAGTTTATTTTACCATAAACAAGATAATAATTCACAAATTTATAATCTTGGTTGGTAATTAGAGGAAAAAAAACCTTTAAATCTGAGGTGGCCTCATTTTCTGACCCCCTGGGTTTGTCTTTCCTTTAATTTTTCTCTGTCACAAGACTTTCTTTAGAAAGTTTTGGAAAGATGTTCGACCACCAGCAGATTCAAAGGATGATGCCGCCTGTTTTGATAATGCTGGTATAAACAGTGAGAACACAAAGAATAACGCTTTTTACTTTGGTTATGATCCGGTTTTCCGCTGCGTCATCAATTTCTTCTACAGAATAAACCACCCAGTATAAAATACTCACCAGTGCGGAGATTGTGGTCCTTGATGAAGATGTTCTGTGTCGGGTTTCTGGACCCAGGCTGCTTGCTGCATGTCTTCCCCTACTCTCTCTGGCCTACTTCCTGTTCAGCTACTGATGAAGAAAGTGCCAAAAGAATAAGAACATAAAGTAAACCTAAAATATGCATTCATAAATTATGGGCTTATTTATTTGCAGGGCTTATTACCTGAGTCTAGCAGTGGAGAAGATTAGGTAATTCGACATTTTTAAATTCATGAAATACTTTTGGTCGACTCAGTTTGGTTTAAGCTTCTTGACATCTCCTCCCCACTTACTGTCAATCCATCAAGTGGAAATTAGAGATACAAGATATATCTACATTAGCAAAGTTAGACATTTTTTAACAAATTGTGTCGGTATGATTATAAAACCAGGCTTATATTAATAATCATTACTTTTTTTGTTGCCACTTGTATTTCAGGAGCGTAGAGGCTTTGTCATGCGAGTGATGCACCGCAGGATTAAGGTGTATTTAACTGAAGCATCAGCATTTTCAGCTCTCATCCCAAGCCAAACCTGTCAGGTTATGTGTCATTATGGGTTGTTTTAAATATCAGAACATTGTAAATAAAATCTAGTGGCCTCAGTGAAAACCAACTCTCATTTTTCTGGCAAAGTTTTTAGCAACTTAATGACCAAAATCAATTCAGAAATTGTTCACCGGACACAAAATCATCCTTCAGTGATCAGACATAAATCTTTGAAGACCAGGGCTGGGGACCACTGACCTAGAGGGAATGAGAGTTTTACCAATGCAAAAAGATGAATTTAATTTAAAATTTATTAAATAGCGCCACCCAGTATCTATGAAGGGTCCTGGATAGAAAGAAAATATGCAAAATGTGAAACTACTGCAATAAATAAACAGTGCTGGTTTCTTTCTGTTTTGGTTTATAGATCACAAATGAGTTATTGATCCACAGGAATATACATTTTAACAAGAATATGATGAAAAAGTTTCCTCAGATGGTCATTTGGCAATGAAGCAATTCTGCTGTAGTTTTTTTCTTATCACCTAATAAAACTTTGTTTGCCGCAATAAACAATAAAATAAACAAATGTTACTAAATAAATTACTGGCATAGAGTCTGAATGCATTGTACTTTGGTAAATAAGATTGTTTTAGCATTCTTGGCAATATGCATACTTTGCATGCTGATGTTGCGATGACCATAAATCTTAAATATATTCTTGCAACACTGTTAGCCTGTGTGGTGTAAATATTATTGTGCTTAAAGCAGCAAATTTCTAGGATCTTTACCATTCATGTGATTATTATTTTGACTCCTCTGTCAGAAATCATGTTATTGGCACCTGTTCACAGCCATTTAATGCTGAAGTTATCGTTTCTTTCTTTTGGTTTATAGTCCCAGTGCGGCTAACTTTAACATTAAGAGGTTTAGAAATACATCTGTAGTGAATTGGTCTAAAAAGAAATTACTTCTAGTTTCACTTTTATGTGTTTTTTTTCTGCTACTGAAAAAACTTTTTACTAGTTCTTTTCTCTAGCCATCATTTAGGACTAAACCAGCTTATATCAATTTGCACTGATTGGTTTGACTTTCTGTCAAAAATCAGTTTTTTTTAATAGCTATTTTGCTTCTTTCTTCCCTGTGTCATCCCACTGTTTTTACACTCAGCTGTATTTATGGCAAATTCTGTTTGTATTTCCTTTCATGTGTGGATTACTTGAGTCCGGTGTGGATTTCATGTCAGCAGTCCTATTAGAAATCAATTTCCTGAGGAAAAACATTAATAGAAGTCATTCGCATTGCTCATCACAGAGGAATATTTTGTGTGGCGACTGTTTTGCTGCAGGACTGGATGAACTTGAACATGTGACTCACATCTCGGATTCTTGGAATCACCAGCTTGTTTTGAGAAAAAATGTAATGACTTAAGTACTTAACTTTAAACTTGATAACCATCTGGCTTTTCAGGAAGATGACAATCCTGAGTAAATGTCAGAGAGTCCAAATGGAAAGGAGCGGAGGACAAGAGCAAACTGGAGAACCTGAATCTGACAATGAAGAACATGAATAAAAAGGACGTGTTTGGAAACAAGAATCATCACAATGGAATCAGAAAGGTAGGCTTTGGTTAAAGCTTTATTTGTGCAGTATTTAATATTTGAAAGGTCAGCATCAAACCTCAGACCAAATGTGACTTTGTACTAGTCAATAAATCACACGAGAAGAGATTTTAAATAATTTCCTCTAATATGTCAAAGTTCTGAATGAAAATCTCCATATTTTATTCATTTCCCCCTTTTTATTGTCTTAAATTGTCTTTTAAACGTCTTTGATCGTGCAACCCTTTTGATGTGTGAAGCAGATATTCTGGCCAGCAAATGCGATTTTGATCTCAATGGGGTTTTAACTCGATTAAATAAAGGAAGTCAAATTAAACTGAATCAAATTAATGTTTATGTAAAACATGTTTATATTCTGAGAAATCAGTTTAGTTACAAACATATAATTTCTGAAATATTAAATATTGTGATTTGCTATTTGTGGAAACATTTCCAACAATAATAGATTGAATGGCAGGTTTTTCTGTTGCTTTCTTTTTGTGGTTTTAATGACCTTAATATTAATTAACAGCGGTCCCCCCACTCTATTTATAAAGCAATAACAGACAGCAGTTTGCCTCAAGGGAGGAGTAGCTCATCTTGTCATCATGGAAACAATGACATCTTATTTTCAAAGTCATTAATATATATAAAAAAAAAAAAAAATCAAACGGCATCAGTTTTTAGAAACACCTACCGGATAAGTGCACATGAGATCCACAAAAGAGCTTGGTTTCCAATTAATGGCCAATAGACGGACCTTTTGGTCAAACCACGCGGAGCCTGTGAGGGGCTATGCGGACACCGCTATGGAGTTTCCCAGTGAGTTATGGGCATGTCTTAATCACTTTTTCCCCTCTGTAGCTACACTGGCTTTGGTTGTTGGTCTTTTTCCTTGCTTTACGCACTGAGGGGGCTGCATTATGGGTTGATGTTTAATCTCTGTGTGTGGTACGTCAAAAAAAAAAAAAAAAAAGGCGCGTGCTCGCGTTATCACCGTCTCGTCTCCTCAGGGGAGGTAAATAAAAAGGTTTTCCCAAAGCTCCCCAGTGATGAAGTCTGCTAGGGGAATGCTCTGTGCAGCAGGACGGAGCTGCGTGACGCTGCTGGTCGCGTCTTGGACCTTTTGGACATTTGACCGGTGCCCCAGTCGCTGCCTGCGGTGCACACGTCCAATGATCTCACAATGTGTTTGAAAGATGCCGCTGCTTGTCGCGAATGTTGCGGAAAACTTGTAGAGGTAAGAGCGAAATGCGTCCAGCCGCGCAGATGGCCATGTGGGCATGACCTGTCTGCACCGCAGCTCTGCAAGTTCAGGTTATTTGATCGCGTTTTATTAGCCTGTGGCGCATGAATGAAATGTGTAGACAGTAGTAACTGCTTCTACTAACACGACGTCGTTTCTAGATTTTCGTGTAATTTTTCATTCATATTTTCTCGACTAGATAACTTTATATAGTTGAATGAAAAACCTGTTTTTCTGAAAAGTTTATTTAAGTATTGTTTGATAAACTTGGTGCTTAATGGGAGCAAATGCCTCGGCAATAAACTTTTTTGCGTTATGCCTTTTTTTTCTAAAACTGTTTTAGTCTGAGGCAATCAGAAAACATTGCACATTGACTAATTAGAGGGACAAATTATTGTTTTAGTTGACGCATAACTCTTACTGTTGTCGTGGTGTCTTCTGTTGTAACAGAGGAAAGTCTTGCATTGTATGAAAAAAGCTTATAACTTGTGGGGAATGTTGGTAAAATGTGAGAATGACAATGCAAAGTGAGCAGAATGAGCTTTCTGTGATGATAAAGATTTTGGTGTTCAATATTGCTGAATAATCCTTTGTCATTTCTGAAGAAGCATTGCTAGTAGTGTTAATGATGTGCAGTGACATGAAGCTAAGTTTTTCTATAGGAATTATGTATATGCATTGTGTAATTTGGCTTAATCTTCTTTATATAAGACGTTTGACTGCTAATTAGAAAACTACATCCTTTTGGGTATTTGACTATTGCAGTAAGGCATTATGCAATCAATCAATGACTCAGACAATGTCTGTGCATCTTGGCACAGACCCTGTTAAAATAATCTCATTCTGTAGTGTAATCTTAGAATTAAATTAAATATTTGACAACAGGATCACATGATCCACAATGTGGTGTTAATCTTTGTCCAGCGTATTTGCGACATCTGCACACGCTGCTCGTTGAATGGTGCACAGATAAACTGCAGAGGTTGGTTTTGGGGCTCTTGGAAAGAACTTCCTAAACAAAGTAAGTTCCTGATCAGTTACACTGAGGTATGGCATCGTCTAGTGATAAAAATAGGATTTTTATCATTTTTTGAGAGATGAACTGTTGCATTTGCAAAATGGAGTCAAGGAATGGATCATTCTGACCACTGCGTTGCTTCAATACTGCTATCAGAAAGAAACTTTGCATACAGTGCATGAAAGTGACTTTGCCTTCATGTGCTTTGTGTGATGAAACCTCACCTTCTTGATCCAAGCAGTAAGGTTGGTTATCTGACTGATGCATTGATAAATGCTCATTAACCTCTTGTTTGTAGCTCAATGAGACATCAGAAAGATATCTCTTTAAGCTACAGGCAGGAGGATGGAAGGAAGATGCAAAAGGATTATAAAGATAATAGATAACATCATCATTATGTTGAGTAAAAGGAATGAGAATGAGAGACAAGAGCTGGGGAACATGAGGAGACATTGACCACCCAGTAGGATCTTCTTCATCTATGACTTGCAAGGATGCTGTGAAAACTTTGGTCATGCTTCCATGCTTTAATCCTCCCAGCACTAATTGCATCAAGATGATTCATCTTAAGAAAAATCTATTTGAAGACACTGATGTAAGCATTGTTGAAGCTCTGGACGAAATCGTTGCGACGTGCAAGTTTTAATTCCGACTTCAGCTGAAGATGTTTTATTTTCAGCTACTTGAAGTTCCCGCAGACAGCCCCGCCTCCTGGAGAGACGTTGAGTATTGATGACCACTGTGTTAATCAGTTTCATTCCCGAGGGAAGTCACCTTAAAAGTCTGCTTCTCAAGCATGACCCAGCAGACAGAGAAAGAGGGCCACTCAATGCTAAAGCTGATTGTGCAGGTTTCAGCACATACTTCTGTCAGCAGTCGGGGCAAGAGGTTATCAGAAGCCGACTGTCGTAAAGGATTCCAGCAGAGCAGGAAATTCTAAACCTACCATGTTAAAGACCTTCTATTCCACAAAAGACATGCATTGTAGTTATTGGCTTATGTGCCCTTTGCCTCTTTTAACTGCTTCTCCACCCGTCCTTTAGGCTGGATCATGCTTAACAGGCATAAGTTAAAATAGCACATATCGGAAATGTAGTTGCACGTGTCCACATCCGTCTTTTCCAACACATGTGCAACATACCTTCAGGGAAGCTTTCCACCATCCAAAGTGCCACTACTTGAAGACTCATTGTGCTTATCTGAAAAAGGAACACTGTTTTCAGGCAGCTGATATTGGCACACTAAGCTGTTGGCTTGTAGTCTGGCCACCGTCCTGCAAATTCCACCACCTTGGCGAGAAAGTCTCGACAAAGTGTATGTGTGAATGCATCGATGCATTTGCACGTAGGCAGTGGTGTTGGTGGAAAGGTCACCGATAACCCTCGAGCTGAGTCACGCAACTTAGCACAGTCAGGACACGTGGGAAAGAGGCCATTCATTAGCCTGCAAAGACAATGCTTTGCACGTAGAAGTGGCAATAATTTCATTCTTGGATATTTAGTTAGCTAGAGAGAGAAAGATTTCTTTATTACAATTTATAGAACACCTTGGGAGCTATTTTTTTGGTTCCATGGTTGTCAAAATTAAAAACAGGACTGGTATGGAAGACTGTGTAATGTAGCTACATAACACAGACATAGGTCACTGAAATCTGCTTCATTCTGGAGCTTTGAAGTGATTTACTATCTCCAGTTGGTGACAGATGTTAAAGGAGACACACCTTCTAAAATGATTCACTTTTATCTCGACAGTCCACAAATTATTTTTTACAAACGTCTTGGGATCAATACAATGTTTTGGGATGTTTTTGGCAAATGTGGTTTTCACCTGGGAAAACTATTTGTTCCTAATCACCTTCTAGTTGTTTAATTTTGGTGCTTTAAATGTTGTAGTGAACTTCTTTGAATCACTGAAGCACTCTTGCAGTCATTTTGGTCGACCAGCCACTACTGCGAAGCTTCACCGCTGATATTGGCGCTCACTGTGACGTGATTGCCCCAGAAACGGTTTTGTAATCTTTTCCAGACTGATAGACGTCAATGATTTTGTTTTCCATCTGTTCAGGAATTTTTTTAGTTTGTTGCTTTATTTGTTCTTTTAGACTAATTCATAATTTCAGACAAGTTCTCTGTTTAGTGATTTCTTCATTCTACAAAGCTGGCAGTAACCAGGATGTGGTGAATCACAGTTAATTCATAATTTGACAAGAAGACGATTACCTTTACACATAAAGTCAGGCTGGTTTAGGCAATGAAAACCTAGTTTGAAAGCTGCGTAGTCAGGTTAAAATATTAAAATGTTCTTGATGGTGTGATTGGAAATGATGATTTGATTATCTGAAACACTTAGGTGCAACAAAAAAAAGCAAAAACAGGAGAAATCTGAGTAGGCAAGCAGTTTTTCATAGCCCAATGTATAACACATATTTAACTTTAAAGTTTAGTTGTTTCCTGTCAGATGCTCAACAGTCTGGGAACTTCTTTTTTTTTTTCACTTGTTACGGCTTGGAAAAATAATCAGTTCTTTTTATCATGCTTTTTGCGTCACACGTCCTTGCTCCTGTGACTAGGTTCATTCAGGATGTTGCACAGGGGACCAAGGCTGTGAGCCCACAGGACAAATTAAAATCTTTATCATAAATTCATCAAAATGTGGTCAGACATGAGTGGATGTTGCAATTTACTTTTATCTTTAGTTAGTTTGAAGGAGCATGTCAGTCTGACTAATGAGTCTGGAGCGAAATGAGACCTAAACAAGGCTCTTCCTCCAGTGTCTTTGTATTTATGTTTCTGTTCATAATCTAAGGCATCACATGTTTTCTTGAAAAGGAATTGCCATATCATGCTGAGTCATTCCTTCATGCTGACTTTACAGGTTGCCGCCTTAGAAATTCCCTTCTGGTATGCAGTATTTTCATTTCTGGGGGAAATTCTGACACCTACAAAAATCCTTTTGCTTCTGTTTGCGAAAGCCTGCTCCTTCAGCAGCTCTACCAGTATTGGTAAAAGTAGATATATCACTTTTATATAAGTCTAAGTGATGTGTGTAGCAGTTATGTGTAGTCATTTCTGACTTTGAGCACTCAGCAGTCACAGTGATCTCTGTTTTGGGGGATTCTCATTGGGGAGTCAAGCTAGCAGCTAATCAAAGCAGGGTAACGGCATAAAATAATTTCTTTGAATTAGATTAGGGCAGGAAATATTATCTAGAGAGGTGGACAACTTGACACAGGGCAATGCAAACACTTAGCTTTGCAGGGTAAGTGATCAGTTATAAAGTAGTGACATCTGCAAGTATCTCTTGCAAAAGTTGCAAGTCATAAACAAAGACTCATGGAAAACTTAATGGGTCAACTTTGTCATAATTTGATACATATAGATTCCAGCTATTGGTTTACAAGTTGCATAATTTGTAAAGTACAGGCACCAGAGGCTAAACATGTTAGCCTCATGAGCTAGCATCTGTGCCAGCTATGTTTTACCAGATAGCTGGCACAGATTTTATGGGATTCTTTAATGGCTATCAGTTACCATAACTAATAACGTAATCAATTTGTCACTTTCCCTTTCTACTTGGTCACTTTCACTTTCAAGCTCAGGCCTTTGGCGCGTGACAGCTTCAGACAATACCTTAGCTGTTCCTTGGACTGTCTTCTGATGGACAGAAGTCTTAAAAACTTTCCTCAAATACTTTATTTCCTTTGAATCCCAGGGAATTTTCAAAGTTTACTGGGATCCGTCTTTTTCATGTTATCTCTTGTGATGACATCTACATCTTCTGGTTTCTTGTCAATTTGTTGACTCTGTCAATTGCAATGATGTTTTGTTGATTTCCCATACCGTATTTTCTCTTACATAATGTCCATAGGTCTTTGTCTCTCAGGCTAGATAGGCCTCCAGCTTATGTTGTAGGACTTTACTGTAACTTGCTTGGCTATAAAGTTTTAAAGTGGACATTTTGTCTGCATTTTGCACTTTGAGTTTACATGCTGGATTGTCACTTGGACATCTTTCCACACCCTACATCCTGGGTCCTTTCTGATGTGAATTGGACTTTTGTTAAGTGTCTGTTCTTGTGCTGCGTTAATTAGTGCCTATATAACAACGATCTCAAACTGCATTCCTGGAGGACTAGAATCCTGCAACTTTTAGATGTATTTGCTTCAACACACCTGGCTCTGGTATGAGCTCATCAGCAGAGCTCTGTAGAGCTTGACTGTATGCTAATGAGGCAGTTTCACTTTGTAATTCAAGAGACACAGACAGGACTCTCGCCGTCAAGGGATGTAGTTTGGGACCACTGCCCTATAGCGCCTATTTGTCCAAACCTTTCTTGCTTTGTGTGATTTCTTGATGTGAGCCATCTTTTCCACTTCCACAATGATTTTCTGCTGTTCCTTTTCTTACATAAGGTTTCTGATGCATGAGGCATTCTCTTTCGCCCATTTGGCCACTGAACTTTAATGTGCAAGACATGGAGCAGAGAGAAAATGTTTTATGAATATGTCTCTTTCACAGCACATGCCGTTCAGAGGGGACCTAAGTCATCTTTGATGTTTGCATGCGATCGTTAGTTTTGAAAGCTTCATGGCTGCTTGCCTGTTTGTATGCAGGACTGTTCGCCTTGCTGCTATTAGTGTTGGAGTGGACCCGTCCAGGCCTACCGTCCCCACTAAGGCCAATCTGTGACCTGAGGGTCCTGAACCATTTCATTCAGGAAGCACGAGACGCAGAAGTCACTATGGTGAGAGAAAAATGTATGAATGCAGTAAGACGCAAACTCAGTGAAAGAGAATTGGTGCACAGCTACTGGCATAAACTCGGTTTGGATACGGTTAAGTAAGATGGCTCTAAAAAAGATGTTTATTTTCTCATTTCTTAGAAATCATGCAGAGAAGGATGTGGTCTAACAGAGGCTGCCTTTGTTCCCCAAACTACAGTCAACTTTGAGGACTGGGAAAAGAAAAATGTAAGTAGCCATTGAGATTCGATAAAGAAAAATCTGTCATAAAAGTAGTGTTTATTATGCATACCGTAATTCTTCCTAGAGGTCATTTTATTGCTTGAGTGTCTTTTTTCCTTTCGGTTGGGAAGACCCGCGACTCCAGTTAATTACTTACGGAAGAGCTGATTACTTCCTACATCCTACGATCTTTATCTCCTGCTATAGACAACTCTAACTCCTTGGCTCCGTTTGTTTTTCGGGAAGGCAATGGAGCAAGCTCAGGAAGTGCAAACCGGATTGTGGCTTTTACAACAGGCCCTCGGCTTACTACGGACTTCGATGACGAACTCAGAACTCAACAGCCACATAGACAGCGTCATCAGAAACCTACAGAGCATCACCGCTGTACTACGAAGCCTCAACTTTCAAGTGAGTCATTATGCGATAGAAACTTAAACAGGAATGTATGCTGCATTTCGTAATTTCATTTCTTTAAACTGACAGAATAAAAATATGGGCTGCAGAGTGGTGCAGTTGGTACCTTCGCTTCACAGCCCAACTGCAGTCTTTCTTTTGAGGAGTTTGCATCTTTAACGGATAACTTCCAAATTGTTAAAACTTTTCCAGTTGGTAAACACATCAATAGATTAATCATTCTTAGAGTTAGCAATGTTCTTTTCATATTACATCCAAAGGGGTATCCTTAAATTTAAAAAATAGTGACTTTTGCCATCTATTCAGAGTGAGTCTGTAGTGGCCCTTGCTGGGCTGACCTAATAATTATCAGTGGAAAGACATTAAAAAGCATCACAGCCTCAATTCCCCTGCAACTGCCTTGTAAAATAACACCTTTTGAAAGAAAAAACAGCTAAAGCTCCTGTTTAAGAACTGAGATAGTCTTGCTTACTTTTTGCTTGAAGGGGGGAAAATAACCCCTTAACATGCATAATGGAGTTGAGATAGAAAGGGAATACTTTTATTAAAGAAAACAGAGCAAGATTCAGTAGTAAAGTTTTTCTCTGGTGGATCTTTGTCACTCGAGATTTGAGGAGTTAGGAAATGCAGAGGTCCCAGCAAAGCACTTCTGTTGATTTGAGAATTTGAACTTTGACTGGACCATTGCAACACCTTGATTCTTTTCATTTTTAGCCATTCTGTTGTAGATTTCCTGCCATGTTTGAGATCATTGTCCTGTTGACACAGTTTGGTCCAAGCTTTGGCTGTCGGACAGATGGGCTCATATTTGATGTTAAAATACTTTAGTACATGATCGAGCTGTTTGTTGACTCACTGCCTGCAAGGTGTGCAAGTCATGTAGCTGGAAAGTGAGTCAAAGTCATCCACCTCCAGTAACATGCACTGTTTGGTTTTCACCAAATCTGATGCCGTACATCATGTCCAAACATTTGTACTTTGACGTAATTTTTCCAAATGAACAGAGTAGAAGTCTGCTACTAACTGACAGAGAGTGGTACAGCTCTTATATAGGCTTCAGTATATCAGCCCTTAAGGTTCTTAACATTTAACATTGATCATGAGAAAGGTCCTAGAGTCAGACTCTGAGAAAAAGTTTGCACCTCACATTTTTGTCCTTGACAGTTATCTGGGATGCCAGTTCCTTTCAGAGACAAACGTAGAGTTTCTGTATTTTATACAGGGGAACAAAAGTTAGTCTAAACCGTTGGGGAAGTTGTTAGTGCTGTTGCCTTTCATCAAAAAGGTCCTGGGTTTGAATCCTGGCCAGGCGTCTCTGCATGGAGATTGCATGTTCTCCCCATGCATGCATGGGTTTTCTCCACTAACATAGTTTCAGAGTGTGTGTTAGGTCAGTTGGTCTTTCTGTGTCGTGGTTAAGGGTGTGTGTGTGTGTGTGTGTGTGTGTGTGTGTGTGTGTGCATGCATGGAGGTTTGTCCTGACTGTCTCTGTGCCACAGGTCCTTTTAAAATCTTTTTCTTGTAGAACCCAGTATGCATGCTTAGTAAATTTGTGTCAAAAGCCAAATAAGGTAACGGATAACTTGAAGGATGTCATGAGACAACATTTTAAACTGTGAGCCTTTTAAGAACATGACGTATTAAGCGCTGGCAGCAAGTTTTTAGATTACTGCAGAAACAATGCAGCCTTTGAAAATGACTCTAATGCCTGAGCTGTCTGTATTTGGGTCGCATCATGTTTCTTTGTATTCGTTTCCAGGAATATACCCCACCTGCCAGTACTGTGGGACTGGAGGGAACATGGCAGGTGTCCACAGCAGCAGAACTGCTTCAGGTTCACCTAAACTTCCTGCGAGGCAAAGTACGCCTTCTTCTTTTGGACGCTCAGGCTTGTCGGCAAGAGGCCAGCTGATCAGGAGGCAGGCTCACTCCAAGACAAAAGTACTTTGTGTTTCCAAAGGCAAGTGGAGGAACTTGACTGTGTTACCCTGCGCGATGGCAGCTGGATGCAGCATGGGACGGGTCCTCGACTGGAGGGGAAGGACTGTCCCAGCAAGGCTTTGGACGGACTGGAGACGACTGCGCCATGGAATGTAAATGTGTCTCGTGGACGTGTTGAAGCAAACCTTTCCCAAAAAGACGCCTTTGGAAAGCACTGCTCCAATCGCTGTTCTACAGGCACGCTCTTGCACTTTTTTAGTGGATGTTAATGTTGTGTGAGTTGAGACGGAACTTTTCGGTTCATCCTGGAAAAATAGAGTGAAACACCCTGGAAATATTGATAGGACTGTTAGGTTGCAAAGAAGCGACACTGGGACTTCACCAACATGCCTTCAACTGTTATTTAACTATGCCTCAGAGATATATTAGTCTTGTCTGTTGGAACTGGTCAGTAAATATTTTTATTGTGTAGAAACTATTTATACAGATTTTCTATTTTTAGGCTACTGTCTTTATGTAACAGGTCCTTACAGGTTTAAACAAGCACGTTATCATGCTCACTTTTTGTACACTGGAAATTTTGCACACGTGCAAAGACTTACTCTTGATTTGCCATATAAAGCTGCTCTTCCTTTTTTTTTTTCTTAAAGTTTGCATCTGAACGTCTGTGTTACACTGCAGGGTTTTCTCTCACAGGCCTGTTGGAGGTATGCAAAGCTGATAGTTGCGGAGTGAGAGCCAGAGGTCACTGCGGTGGGTTACATGGGAACTGTGGACCGTTATCTGTGTTTCAGTTTCTGTCTAACCCCAACACTCATCCTGGCTCCATGCGCTGATAGCCAGACTGCCTGGAAAATTTTACAATTAACATCCTGTAGAGCCGTATTTGCAAACATGTTTCCAGAAACTGACGCTAACACTTGTTTTTTCCCCTTTCTCTGTCGTATGTCCTCAAACATGCAATCTTCTGACCCTGGGAATTGTAGGTTTCTCTCTTAAAGGGACGCTCAGCTGTTTCACAATAATTAAGTATTCTTCCTTGTTTATTTTCCTGTATTTTTATATGTTGCTGCGCAAATGGAAGATGTTTTTAAGGATGCATGTCTATTTTCTTTCCTGTTTTTTTGTATTGTTTTGTCCCATCGCTGCAAAATCCACAGTTTAAATGCAAAATATTGTTCTTGGATAAAGAGAGGGCAGATGAAAATACGACAACAGGAAGTCTGTTCATTTATCTGTTAGTAGGAGGCCTGCTGTTAAAATCTAAACACCTTACACTGAACACACCGACTTCAAGTCGCTTCTGCACTGAATCGGTCATGTTACATATATCCTGTATTTATTTTTTTCTGCCAATGATGTAGAAACAGAATTTGAAGAAGTTTCAAGCAACTTTTATTTTATTAAACCAAACACAGAATCTTAAGTGGATCAGTTTTGATCAAGGAAACAACAGACATCTGTTTTAAAGGAGAAGCAACAAATAAATTCAGTTCAAGTCCCGCTGACCTTTCGCTGAACTCTGTAATGTAAACAATGATCATATTGCCAATTAGATTAAATGAAGTTTAACTGCTGAAAGACTCACTGGAGCTGAACACCGACATCTAGTGGACATTGACAGTAACAGCACTCACTTTAACAATTGGAAAATTGATTTTCTGATTTTTTTTTGAAGATTTTCTGATTTTTTTTTTTCGTGGACAATGAAATACACCAGTAGTTGTACATGTTTACATGCGTTTCCTCCTCATCAAGCAAATATAATACATTAAACACATAAAAAAAGGAGGATTTTAATATGATTCACTTGTAAACACACACATGCCCTCCTGCTCTTCAAACCATGAGTCCAAACGAAAAAATGTCCAACAAAGACCACAAGAGAAGTACAACAGGAAGTACCTTCAGGTCACTGGGGATCAGGGTAGAAAACTTTGATATGAATGGCTGAGTTATTGCGTGTACGTGTCATGGGCTCCCCCGCCTCGTCGGGATCTTCGGGCTCCAGGTCGTCGATGAGCTCCACTGTGGAGGTGTTGGCCGCCAGCTGCAGCGCGCCCTGACTGCTGGCCTGCAGCTGCAGGGCGATGTTGATGGCTCTGTTGATGGCGAGGCCCAACCCGTGGACGCAGATCTCCCTGTGACCACCACCGTCCAGCAGCTTCTGACAGCGCGCCAGCTGGGCCCGGAAGTCGGTCTTCATGTTAACGTAGACGTCGTTCCGCCTCTTGGGAAGTTTCCGGGGCAGACGCTTCCTCAGGGTGTACTCCACTGGATCCATCTCTACGGCTTGGGAGCTGGACTCCGTGTGGGACGGGTTGCTCTGGGGGACGGAGGACATCCCAGGGTTGCGTGGTTCAGTCATGTTTCTGAACGAACAGTGACGATCCAGAAGAAGAAGGCTAATGGAAAGAACATGTGGCAAACATATTAAAACAACCAGTTATAGGTGAACAAGTAAATGTACAATACAAATGTTTCATTTATTTAATCTCAGAAGTTAAAGAAATTAGATTAAAAATACTTCTTTGAAAAGTGGGTATCATTTAAAATACAAAAATAAACCTCCATTAGGGAAACTGGTGACAGTTGCAAAACTGTAGTAGCTGCTACAATTTCACATACATCTGTTATAAAGACACAAAACTGTGGCTAGTATTTAAGATTTTGATCAAATTTGGAGGCAACTATTTTAAGATAAAGTATAAAATTAAAGCAACTGAAAGACCAGCAATCCTTTCATTGTCCTTACACATAAAAATATAACAGAAAAAAACTGAAAAACGCCAGGCCAGGAGAGATTTTCTTTTTAAATGATGATCAAACTCTTTCCTGACAGGAAAATGTATCACTTTTAATCCAACAAGATAGGAGGGAAGTCTAATCTTTCCATAACTATTGATGATAAAAAAAAAGTGAATACTGAATATAAAACACAAAAACGTCATTAATCAGATTTAAATGATCCAATTTTCCTCTAGATCAGGATGTCAAACACTAAAAAATATCTGTTTTTGTTTTCCAACTTTTTATTAAATGTATTAAACTATGAAAGGGGAACAGATGAGAGGAATAAACACAGTTAAATATCAGCTGGGAGATTAATTTGAACAGATTATCTCAAGCAACTGAAATATTTGGTTCCACCCACGTAACTTTGGAAAATAAAACGCAAACGTTGTCCTTGATGAGAGGAATAAATACAGCTAAAGACTTGCTGGTAACTTAATTTGTTCCCGTGTTGTGGAGGTGGAACAGATAATTTCAAATAGCTAGAATAATTTGACCGGATGGAAATAGTGCGTACACACTTTACCGGTGCGAGAAGCGAAGCGTCAAACGCGCTACGTTTTGCTTGTTTTTCACCTGTCTGATAGTTGCATGTTCACTTAATGGAGGTCTTATATGATGTCGTTAACTGTATAATTTCTGTTCAGAAAGAAACCAGCGTCCAACTGAAAATACAAAATGTCTCAATCGAGATGAAGTAACGGCTCAAATTAAATTAAACCACATTGACTCACTACCTAAGCGTTGCAGTTTCTTGTTTCGTACCGATAAACTGTGAATAGGAAGAGCATAATTACCTTCAGAGAACAGAATCAAGATAAAACGTTGCTTTACGTGGCCGCCATCATAGTTTTCCTGTACACAACAGGAAGTGTTCCATCCTAACCCGGAAGTAAAACAGGTTGGACCGGTGAGTGTTTTTTTCCCCCTGGTTTTTCCGTCTATTTTATATATATATTAGACTCAGAGACAATATAAATGGCGTCTGACGAAAATATAGACTGGGGTACCTGTGAAAAAGAGAAGATTTGTCAGAAGGTCGAGACTTTATTAAAGAATGTACACTCTGGGCTCCCTGATCCACTGACGGACGCTGCGAAATGCTGCCTGGTTAAAGGAGACTATCTGTACTTCCATTACGGCTGTGATGGACAGGATGACAGAGGCTGGGGCTGTGGATACCGAACCATTCAAACCATGGCTTCGTGGATTTACCTGAACAGGTCCACAGTTCAAAACCAGACCAGAATTGCTCCAAGCCTCCCACAGATCCAGCAAGCCTTGGTGACAATGGGGGACAAGCCAGGCTCCTTCTCAGGCTCCAGGGAGTGGATAGGGACATTTGAAGCCTCCCTGGTGCTGGACTACTTCTGCGATGTTCCCTGTAAGGTGGTGCATGTTAGAGGTGGAGGAGCAGAGCTGGAGCAGGTTGCAGTGGAGGAGCTCCACCAACATTTTGAAAAGCACGGTTCTCCTATCATGATGGGAGGAGACAGGGACAATTCCTCTAAGGGTATATTAGGAGTTTGTACTGGGGACAAAGGGAGCTATTTGCTTGTTGTTGATCCTCACTACTATGGGAGACAACTGGAGAAGACAGAGCTGCAGAAGAGAGGGTGGGTGGCTTGGAAACGAGTCTCATCTCTGGATCAGTCCTCGTTTTATAACCTCTGTTTGCCTCAGACTGCTGCGAAGGGAATATAAGACCTCAAGTGCAAATAAACTGATATTGTTCCAATGGGCAGAATGTTGTAACATGAGTGCCATCTAGTGGTTGAAGTGTGAAAGTGTCTGATAAGTTTGTACCAATAAATTCCTCACACACCCAATTCAGACAATTATTTAAGAAGACAATTATTTAAGAAGTTAATTTCCTTTTTCAAAATCAAAACTGTCTGTATTACGTGAATTAATTTACATTATACATTGTAATCATAGGCCAAATAATAATCTCCAGCATTTTGGGTAGACATTGGATCTTTATTAGAATTGAAATATATATTGTTGAAGTAAAAGTATGACAATTCATTGTTTTTATGCTGTTCTCAAATACAAATACTTGTCTTTGACCATATTATACTTTTCCATATTTCTATCATTTATTTGATCAAACAATTGGGATAAACAGAATATATACTACTAAGTAAAACAATGGGGCAAAACATCAAATTAAAATGTATCCAAAATGGGACAGAGTTTCTCAAACCATTAAATTCCAAGCATGTCAATCGCTGACTTATTCTTAAAATTAACTCCTAAATTAATAACGCACTTAAAAGCTACTATTACATCAATTTCCCTAGTTGTCTGGCACACAGTCGTTATAGAATATCTGGAAGTTCTTGTCCACATCCATCCTCCCTTTGAGGAACTTCTCCAGGTTCTTCAGGGGAACCTCCACCATCTGGTTGTTGACGCGGTCGTTCAGCCCGTATGCCCCAAACACGGGGAACTTGTAGCGCACAAAGTACGGCGCATTCTGGTCGAACTCCGTGCAGCAGTAAGCCGACCACATGTACTCCGGCACGGCCACCCGGTCCATGTTGTTGCGGCGGATCGTGTGTCCGGACGTGGTGACCCCGGTGATGACGTAGGCCTTTCCTCTGCAGTAGTTGTTGAGTCGTTTGCGGACGATGTCCTGGTGTTCGGACCATGGACCCAGGTTGAACTCCCTTATCTGAGGAACCACGTTTGTCAAGCTGTAGGTGGAGGCTTTGTCCAGAGGGTCCGCTTGGTGCTCGTCGGGGTTTAGTTGACCGCGTTCGTACTGAACAACGTCGGCGTAATCTTCGAGGACGGCCTGGGTGTCCTCGAAGTTCATGTGCATGCTTGTAGACTGGGGGAAAGGCTCCATGTTGCTGCTGCTCTTCTCTGATGCCAACTGTTGATACAAGAAAAATTAAACCACAAACTCAGAAAGATAGATTTGTATATGTGGCATTAGTGACACTATCTCATTGAGACTTATCCTGTACTCAGCAAGGTAGCTTATCTCAAGTTGACCTAAGTAATAGTTCTTCATGTCCATTAAGTGTCTACAAAATGCAAACGATACCCTGCTAAAGGATCTACATGGACATTTAAACTAAAAGCTATCTCAACCAAAACAGCGTTTTGTTGTAGAATGAAGTGAAACTCACCTGAGGCTCAAACATCCAGGGGAAGTCCACCTTCTTCTCCCCGTCTGACTTCTTGAACGTGTACGCAGAGAAGATGGGGATGTGCCTGCGGGGGTCATACACTGTGGCGTAGCGAGGTTTATCCTCGTACCTCTGGCAGATCTTCTTAAAGGCGTTGCTGAGATAACCTCTAGGTGGGGTTCCCATGTACAGGGAGTCCTTGCAGCGCTCTGCATGGTTGAAGTCACTTACTACTCCTGCTTGGACTCCCTGCAGCGCCACGGAGGTCAGCACCATCACAACAGCTGACAGGGAAACGGCACGGTTTGCAGATGTCGCTCTCATCTCTGCAGCTTGTTTTTCTCTGTTCCTGTAGATCTTTGTGAACCTCCTTGTGAATAAGGCTGCGAGTCGTCTACGTCTAAAAGGCACAGCCTCGGTTTCAGCTCTATCAAACTCAACATTTCCCTTCCTGGCTCATCTGTGCTTCCAACTGATCTCCCATTGTAAGGTCTTTCCATATATTCAAATTGCCACAAGTGTAGCTGTATTAGTTTAAAGGCAGTGAATGTTATCTGACACTGAGAGCATTTTATCGTGCCCCTTTTCCACATTGCTGACATGACATAGTAGCATTCATGGAGGTGTAATAATAATGGGTTCAGCCCAGCAATTTGCATTTGAGTTAAATGTCACTATAAACTTAAATAGAATTAAAGTGTGATCGATTTTTACGTGAGCAATGGAAAAACATCATCAGAGAAAATTAATACAAACTGAAAGAAATGCAACCTGTGCACAAAAATATGTATCCTTTTGAATAGTTTTTATAGATGAAGACCTGTTTAAAAGAAGAAACGCTGTAAAATCATTGCTCAAAATTGATCTTTCTTGTTACATCACATGGTTAGCAAGACTTCACCTAAATGGACAGACTTCTTCTCTCATTTTATGCTGGAAATGAACAGCTGGAAATTCTGAGAATACTTTTACAAATTATAGGTTTAATATACTTCTGACTTTCCTGTGCAGCAGCTTGATGACTTTCACTCTCTGATCTCTATTAACTCATTTTAAGACCTTTACTCAAATTCTATATACCACTCAATAAAAAGGTTAAACTAAAACCAACAGTCAGATAAAAACAACAACAAAACTAAGTAACAATGTTGATCTAAGGATTCCCGTGTTTAGAGTAGGTATCTTTTTTAAGGTTAAGCGTATTGAATTTCCAACATTTCAGAGGTTTAATCTCATGTCTATAGTTGTAATCTTTTTGATAAGACCTTATTATGTGATATTTCTAGTCTTACAACATGACCATTGTGATGTGTAGAAGATTCATTCATCTGTATTGATGATGAATTAATGATCTAAATGGAATAACAGGAACTTTATTTGGAACCATATTCATATTTGTAAATAAAATAAAAAATTTTCTAAGTTCTGAAAAAGCCATGTTTACAACTAGGTTTGAGTTGAATTTAATTTTAAAATAATGTTGAAAAACTTTAACATTCATGAGAGATTTAATTAGCACTGAGAAAACAAAATGTTTCTCAGCTTCAAGCTGTTTTTCTATTTTATTTAATTTTTTTGTTTGGTGTCTATATGCCTCATTGTAGAGTTGTATACTGCTCTGAGTTCAATGGGGCGACTTTGAACTATTGTCTGCAGTTGAAAACATTATTTGCTGATCCAATACGTCAGTTTTACCAGCATGAATGAGATGAGATCAATAAATCAGAACTCCTTGAGCTTTCACAGCCAAACTGTTGACTTTTGCTCTTGAAAGGTAGAAAACGTTTACTGGCTTTTATCAAACTGGTTTTCAAAAGTGCTTTTGAAAAGCTGCTGTTGTAATGGAAAAGTGTTATTCCAATACAAGCTACAGACATCTATTCACACAAATGTTAGCACATCAGTTCTCTTAATGGGAACATGGTGTTCAGGGTCCGATCTGAAATTACTTCTTCATCCTGTAGAGAGAGCTGACAGTGTTTTATTAACTTCATGTTTGAAAAGAAAGCCTCCAAAGACAGTTTGATTGAATTGTTTATTACAATATAATGTACCGATGCAGTTACAAAGCGGTCGTTAATCAGATAAAATCACGCTAAAACTCTGTTCAGAGTTCTGAACATGTCAAGAAATAACCTTTGAAAACAGGTAGACGTTCAAACAGGTGAAACAGATGATTTAGCAACGTTTTCTTTGTAGGTCAGAGAAGTTTGCTCTTCTTTTATGACCCATGCTTAAATATCTCCTTTTACTATCCTTCTCTGGCTGGTGTCCTTTTGCTGATTAATGAGCTGTGGAAGTGCAAAAGTAGAAAAGCCAACCTCATACTTCACTTTTATGCTCTGTTTTTATTAAGTGGGAATGTTGGGGAACTTTATTTGTATGAGTGGTGGTTTGATCTAGTCCATGAACGTAACTCCTAATATGTCTTGTCAGTCATTTTCTTTCTTGGTTTTTTCTTGAGGAACTTTAATTAGAAAAAGAAAGTTCTGCAACCACTTTCACATATTATGCCAACAATTAATATGTGTGTTTAGAACAAACACAAATATATATAGTTCATGATTCAATTCTGTTTATTTGCTTATATTTTAGTCTGGTAAGCTGTACACTATGTGTTTTGGAAACAGTGGAGCTTTATTTATTCTTCAAATTTACAATCTATCTACCTCATTTCAAAAATACTTTTCCTAATCACTTCTCATGGATGGTTGGGGTTTGCAGTCTCCTACAAAAATCTGAAAGTTCTGGTTCACAAACGACTTTCTGAGAAACTCCCTGAGCTTCGGGACGGAGGTCTCTACCACCTCGTTGTTCTCGTCCCCGTTGAGGGCGTAGTGAGCAAAAGACGGGAACTTGTATCGCTCCGTGTAAGGCGTGTTGTGGTCATAGTCCACGCAGCAGTAAGCCGACCACAGGTAGTCGGGGACTGCGATGCGGTTCATGTTTTCCCTGCGGATCATCGTCCCTGACTTGGTGATCCCGGTCACTACGTAGGCTGTCCCGCGGCAGTAGTTGTTAAGCCGTTTGCGGACGATATGCTGCTGTTTGGTCCAGATCCTGTCGTTGAAGTCGGGCACCATGGGGACGACGTTGGTGAGGGTGTAAGTGGAGGCCTTGTCATCGGGTTCGTTCTGATGCTCGTCCGGGTTCAGCGTCCCTCGCTCGTATTGTATGGCGTTGGTGTAGTCGTCCAGAATCGCTTGGGTGTCTTCAAAGTTCATGTGCATGTAGTTGCGTGGAAACGGCTGCATCTCACCTGTGTCAAAAGAAGTGGACAACTGTGCAACAAAAGTAAGCAAACGAGACAGTAAGCTTAAAATTAATACATGCCAACTGGCATGGTGCTTCTTGATTCAGGGTTTTAGTTTTCCTTACCTGTGGCTCATACATCCAGGGAACATCCACACACTTCTCCCCGTCCGAGCGCTTGAAGGTGTAGGCGGAGTAGATCGGAATGTGATCCTCAGTGCTGTACAGAGTCACGTAGCGCGGCTTCTTGTTGTAAAACTGACAGATGTACTTGACGGAGGGGAGGTCCAGGGCTTTCGGTGGGGTTCCCATGTAGAGGAACTCCCTGCACTCTGGAGACAGCTCTTTCTCCACTCGCCCTCTCACCGCTGAAGATGTGAGGCTGGCGATCAGGAAACCCATCTGTAGCCAAAACGCCATCATCCAAATGTGATCTGAAGTCTCTAATCCAAGTCCAGAAGCCGCTGAATGTTCAGTGTCTCAGTCAATAACCGAATGTGTCTCAGTGTGTCCGGTGGTGTTCAGTGGAAAAACTAACACAGGGTTTCACACCTGTCTTCTGTGTAATCTGGAGACAGTATGCAAAGCAATGCTGTTCTTGCGGTGCTGCAGTTCCACCCACTAGAGTCAAACATTCAACAGCCAGTGGGAAAAGGTTCACGATCAGGTTTATCTTCTACTGGTGGGAAAAGACGATAGAAAGACCTTCAGTCTATCTAGAGATGCAGTAAAGCTTTCTTTTAAAGAAACAAACTTAATCAGCAGCTTGAAATTTCAAGCAATAGGCTGCAGTTACACGCAATCTGGTAATATATATAAAAAAAGGATTTTTTGGAGAAAACATGGGTAGAAAATAATTGTCTAATTGATAAAGTCCTAGCTCAACATAACTCACCAAAGAATAAAGAAGTAGGATATAATCTTCCATTTTAAGAAGTGCCCTAATGTCAGTTGTATGTTACATCAGCAGGAATTAACAGTAATGTTGCATCTAAAGCATTGGGATCAGGCTGTAACCACATCATAGGACCTGGTGAATTTTATGTGAAAAGTGGAAAAACAATTGTTTCAGTTTTGTTAAACTGCAGGGAATGACAATAAAAGTTGCAGAATCCATCCTTTTAACATTGATTTTATTGTTTATTCTTTTCCCTATTGTTTTTTTTTTTGTAAAGGGTCATTACATACAAAGCTCAAGACATCAACAGACAGTACTTTATGCAGACACAATCTAAATATAGCCTCTAAAGTTGGGAAAGAATTTAATTTTTAAACAGTCTTCTCTTTCTAGCATCGATAAAAACATCACTTTAATCAAAGTTCGTTAGCCTTATATTTTAACACTGTTCTGGTTCAAGTATATTTGAAACATTCCCAGTTATTTGGGTTGCAGGTCAACCCTCTGCAGGTCTCTTCGCTTCTTTTCGATGGTGTTTTCTGACACACAGCCCTTGTAGAAAATACTCATGTCATTTTCAAAGTCTGTTTGGCTCTTCAGGAAAGTCTCCAGTTTCTTTAATGGCACCTCCACCACACTGTTGCCCGTCTGTTCATTCAGGGCGTAGCCGCCATAGCTGGGGAACATGAATCTCACCTCATACGGTGAGTTACGGTCAAACTTTGGGCAGCAGTATCCCATCCACACGTGCTTTGGTATTGAAAGACGGTCCCTGTTGTCGCGCTTGACGGTGGCCGCTGAAAAAGTTACTCCAGTCACGATGTAAGATTTACCATGGCAGAAGTTGTTCAGGCGTCGGCGGACCGTGCCCAGGTAAGAACTCCAGGAGGTTTCCAGGAAGTCAGTGATCAGAGGAACGACGTTGGTGAGGGTGTAGGTGGAGGACTTGTCGTCTGGATCTGCTTGGTGCTGGTCGGGGTTCAGCGTGCCTCGTCTGTACTCTACAGCATCTATGTAGTCCTCCAAAACGGTCTGGCTCTCCTCGATGAGAGGAGAAACGTCTTCCGTCAGAGGGAGCACCTTCATGTTGCTGCTCTCTGATTCAGTCACCAGCTGCAAGTTAGAGAGAGAAAACATAATTAAAACATAACATTTTCCTCAATTTTAACACAGTTTTTTTTTTTTTGGAGTGGATAAATACTATGCTACTGTTTCTTAATGCAACATAAACACCATACTTGTCGATTTTCAGTCACAATCAGGGTCTTTTCCCCAACTTTAGAAAGCTCTAAATTTTATCTAAAATAATTTATTATCTCTTATTTTCAAGAATCAGATTTAATTTTGATCAATTAGTTACTGACATTGGTCAAATAGGTAATCATTGAGGTACAGGAACTGTGTAGGTCAAGATTACATGTGTCATCATAGCTACTATTTTATTCATTTGACCTTATGCAATCAAAACTTTGAATAACCTTTACAACAATTTACACCAATAACAAAATCATGATGGTGGGAGAAGTCATTATTCTATGATTTCATCAAACTTTTCAAATGAATCCCACTTTCTTCTGCCTTCTCTACCTGAGGCTCGTACATCCACGGCGTGTCTGCCCTCCTCTTCCCATCGGACTTCTTAAAAATGTAAGCTGAATACAGAGGGAGTCGCCGGCTGCTGTCGTACAATGTGGCGTAGCGCAGTTTGTCGGCGAACTTCTGGCAGATCTTCTTCGGGCTGGTCCCTCGGATCCCTGCTGGAGGCGTTTGCATGTAGAAAAAATGGCTGCAGTCCCTGAAGCTGTTGGACACGGCAGAGCTCACCATGGACACAGAGCAGGACAGGATGTAGGCACAAAACAAACGCATCCTCACGGCGGGGCACAAACTGAAGCAGACAGGGCTGGGAATGTCTTCCATTAATAAATTCCAGCATGACCGCCGCTCAGTTTAATGCTTTTTCCTGCGTTTAAGTGCTGCTCTCAGTCTAGAGGAATGTAATGGAAGTTAGACGCAGACAGAGTATGCAAATCACCAGAGTTTGAGAGCGGGTTTATTGGCTGGTTGGAACTTATCTGATCCAACAATTACAATGCAGCCAAGCATCACTGAGCTCACTGTAAGGGGATAAAACGGTGCACTAATCCTTTATGCAACTTTATATTTTAAACTTAACATTCATTGTAGACGTATTTTTTGCTGTTTTTTGGTGATTGATTAGCTATTCAGTTCAACCACCTGCCTTCAGAAGTCTCCTCTGAGCAGAAACTGTTAGGAAACATTTGTAATTATTTTATTTTTTAATTATTTTTTTACAGGGTTGTTTTAACTTATTTTTAGGTCTTTCTCATTTTGTTATTTGCATCATGTGACGGCTGTTTTGTTGGCAGCACTTTGGTCTTGTGGAATGAATCTGCTGTGCTTTGCTAAGAAGTTGACCAAAAACCCGAGCCGATCACACCTTCAGCCTGCAACATTTAAAATCTAACCAGACGGTTTCTGTGTGATTCCTGAGCTCCATACTGTTCTCCCCCGTGGCTTTCCTCTGACAGTCAAACTGTGATCAAACGTCTCCTCTGCTGAATGTTTTCTCTCTGTTCACATCAAGTCTCACACTAAAAGACTTCCTCTTCCTCTCTATCAGGCTGAGGAATCGTTTACCGTGATAAGAAGTTCTGCAAAAGCCTGAGCTGATCGCACCTTCAGCATGAAGCGATTAAAACCTAACCAGACAGTTCCTGTGTTGTGATGCCTGAGCTCCGTGATGTTCTCCTCATTTGGCTTCTTCTTACAGAGAAACTGATAGCAGAGTTCCTCTGCTTAAGATGCTGGTTTATGTGTCCAACCAGATACTGAAAAACAGACTCTTTAAGCAAAACGTGTGGTGTGTGTATAGTTGGCACATGAGGGAAAGATAAAAACACAGAAATAATACCATATTAGGAGAATATTATAATTTCTCTGCCCTCTTTGATGCCCATCAGAGGGACTTTATGTGCAGCTATAAACATTTGTCTTCCAGTTGAAGCTCAGAGTAAAGACAGTCATGTCAGGGTAAGCTACTGAATCAAACAAATTCTGCAAAACAAATGTTTTTAATTCAATTTTTACAACTTATGCTGTGAACATTTAGATATTTTTATATCAGTTCTTGGTTGAACTTGCTGTAACTTGATTAATTTAGCTTTTGAAATATTAAATATTTTTTGTTGTTTGTTTGTTTCTCAAAGACTACATGTTTGTATTAAGCCAAAGTTACATGTGGATTTATTCTCACTGCCTGTAATGTAAATCTTGACAAAAAAGACAGAAAAAACAGATTATGTGATAAAATTAACTTCATTAAGCAATTTAAAATTAAGTATGCCTGACTGGTGAAAGGGGAATCATCACATTTTTTCTATGTGAAAGAAAACCAGACAGCTGTATTATTTTTCTTCCACCAACAGTTAATTTTTTTCTTTATTTTTTTTGCATGTAGGATATTTTTTGTAACGGATTGTTCACATATTTCAGCGTCCTTCTGTTTTACCAAAGCACCTTCTTTTATCAAGGCAAATTCTTCTTTGGACATGCAATACGTTTTGATTTTCTGCTTTGCTATGTTAACATATTGCATGTTGAATTTATTGTCAACCAGCTAAAAAAAAAAAAGAAAAGAAAACACTACAACATGATTCAGTATCATCTGGACAAAAAGTGTGACCTTCAGGACTTTTGACCTGATTTGGCCCGTAGCTCAAAACATTTGGACATCATTGGCATACCAGAGAGTTTAATGTCAAAAATGTCTAACATTTGGTAAATTTTCACAAAAACAAAATGTACACATATTTTTGGAGATGAAAAATGACCAAAATAAGCACCAAAACTGCCATAAGATTCAACAAAAAAAATAAATAAAAAAGGATAATAATAAGGCAAGACTGAATCCTATCTTTAATTCGACTTGATAAATCTGCATAATTCTCACATTAGTTCAAATATTTAATCTAATCTTCTGCTTCCTTTATCTCCAGCCTCTCAGTCTCAGCTGCTTGCTGCCTGCCTCCCACTCAGCTGATCACCCCAGTCCAAGCTGACCAGTGCAAAGCTGCACAAACAGCCCCTGTGACCATGCTAGCAGGACATGGCTTCGATGTGGCCACCCTGCAGAGTAAGACGGCGTATGTCATCGACGTGAACACCTGGCAGAGGTCAAACAGCTCCTGCACTCTGTGCAAAATCACCCTCATGAGGGGGGAATCTGCAGAGGCTCCCAGCAGCTGTGGAAATCTGGAGTTGTCACGTTATCTGAAAGCCTCCATGAATCCAGCAGTGCCTTCATCCTGGAAGACCTTGCTGATGTGGCGCCCAGCTGGAAGCAGGGCTCAGACCTGAACGACGTCACGCTGAGAACGGGAGGGACGCAGTCTGAAGCTGCCATCAGAGGTCAGTCCAACCAGGATAAGTTCAGGTTTATTAAGCAAGAACTATGGAGATCCTAATACAGGCGAGAAACGAAAATCCACAAAACCTAAAAAAAAAACCTCAGTAAATATAATACGCTTTAGTACTGAGTAGTAACTGGAATGTCTTATCTGACTTTGACACTATATATATATTGTTACCTTGGTTTGTGAAATTAAAGTCAAACTAGATTAAATCAATTGTGTAACTTACTCAACTGGTGATTTTACCTGATAATACATTTCTTTTGACTTTTAAATCTGTTTTTCATCCAATGAATTGTTTCGGGTCTACATCTGTTCGATATTTTCTATTGAAACGCTTACAGACCTAAAGATACTCCAAACAACAACAGGCTAAAGTTTTTTAAATGACTCATTCAAAACATGGTTGCATGGCTTGCTCAATGTCCAACTGAAGAAAAATAAATAATCACTGATTTAGGGTGTTGAGGTTTGTCAGGGACCCAAGGCGAATTTAAACTAAACTAAACTGCTGTGAAAAACAAGCAGCAGATTTGAAAATTGCTTGAAATATCTTTTAATGTAGGTTTAAAGTATGTATAAATGCCTTTTCAACTTTAAGTTGTACTGCAACAGGGTTAAACTTTAGGGTTACAATAATCCAAAACTAAATGTTCTATGTTCAGCTGTTTTTTGCACAATATATCTTGAGTTTACATGGTTTAAGAAAGATTTAAAATTTATTCACAGTGTAAAACTAGCCAACATCTTAACATAACATACATTATATAGCACATTTAATGATTTATCTAATAAACTGTTTTCCTTGCACTTCAGTTTCAATGTGAGAAAAAACCCTCCACTCAACCCAAAGTCTGTCCGGTCGGTTATGAGCCTAACATCCCTGTGAGATGAGCTACATGAGGTTTCTGGCTTCATTTGGCACACACATGCACAAAGTTGTTCTGGGAGGCAAAGTGGCAAGCATCAGTTCTGTGCAAATCTGCAAAGCAACATTAGAGGGTTTTACTGAAATGGAGGAGAGAAACTGTCTGAACGTCGAGGCGGCTGCCCTGAAATAAAAGCCCAAGCGACTTACTGCCACACGGCTGCCAAAAAGAACCCAAACCTGAAAAGTTTCAGAAGGACGTTCAACCAGAGAGTCACTCAAGAGGTGGGGGGCAGCACAGGTAATAAAACTGACCCTCTCTTCTCTTTCACCGGCTTTGAAAAGTGGAAGAAAGGCTTGAAACTGAAACCAGGTATTATCAACTACAGCCTGGTACTTCTCTACCAACTGGTCACTGATCCGGCAAAGAAAACTGGACTAAAAGAGGCGAGCGAGCACTACATCAGACAAAACACTGTGAAGAAACTCTACTCTAACACCCAGATCCCACTATCTGTGTGCATGTCGCCCCAGCAGTCGCATCACTGCAGCGAAGCCCGGCCCACCTCACCGTCACGGTCAAGTCTGCCAGCGGCCTGCGGGGAGACGTGTTCACAAAAACTGACACCTTTGTGAAAGTTTTCCTGGGAAACCAGATGTCCCAGACCTCGGTCGTCTCCAATGACGACAGCCCACAGTGGAACGAGGAGTTCCACTCGGGAACAGTGGAGCTGATGCAGAAAGTTTGAGGTTTGGGACGATCACTGGTCGGACCGACAGAACGACCTCCTGGGGTCCTGCGGCACCACAATCCAGGCGGGGTCCGTTACGTCCGTGTGCGAGATGAATCATGGTAACTTTTACTTCTCCTTTGCAGCTGGGTGCACCCCAGGGCTGAGAGGAACAGCATGTTCTGAGCACAGTCACCTGTAAGGAATGAATGGAAGTGATTCTTCATGAACCACAGAGGAAGAGAGATCCAGTCAACAAGTCAATTAAAATACGGCATAAAGACGTAAAAGTGTTTTTAACTGGGAATAAAACTCTGTGTCTACAGGGGTAGTTGAACATTTTAGACATGTGTTTATGCTAGAAGGTAATAATCAGTAGGTAAACCTTGGTGACCTTATTTAGCAGTAGTCAAGATTAGTCGGGCAAAGAGAATAAAGATAATTTAATACTTTAAAACAATGTTAAAAACATCATGGCGATTGAGGCAAACTCTACTGAGTGGTCACCAGAAGTCAATAGTAGTTCGCACAGAAAAAGGAGATTAGAAGCTGTGTGCCACCAGTGATCTTAACATATGAAAGATGTACTATAAAGCAAGAACATCAAAGTGTTTCTGATCAGAGTTACAGCCTAGATGAAGAGTAAAACTGTGCAGAAATCAGTAAAATGGAGCTTTTGATTTGATTTTCATGTTGACATTTCCAGCAGATGAGATAAATAACATGCAAGACCAGAATGGCTGAATGACTTTAGACCCAAACTGATTTGTTGAAACATTTATGACATTTTCTCTTTTTCTCTTTGCATTGTCCAGGAAAATGTGCATCGTGTTGTAAGCAATTTAAACACAGGGCTGAAAGAGCTTTAACTAGAAACTTCTTCAAGACTAAAATGTTTCAGTTTTTTAAGGAATGAATGACATGATTAGCATTTTTTTCTTTATAAAGTTGTCCTCTTAAGTTGTTATGCATGTATCAAACTGTTCTGTTCAGCTTCATTTAAATAAATTGCTCTAATAAAACTTTGTCAGAGGAGTTCTGTGAGTTTGTCTCAGTAAACAGTTTCAAGGTTGTCCCTGAATCTCTGATTCATACTGAATCATAGACAAACATGTTCTGTACCATTTTAAACCATTTCCGGATGTTAGTTTTCTTGTATTTAGGTAAATTTAGAATGGAACAGACATAACCTCAAGTTGAAGCATGTAGATTTGCACATTATTAAAAATATAAAAAACTGAAAATAAAACAAATATTCTGTAAAGATGATTTACAATACAAGAAAAATAATGGGGAGTTACTGAAAACGGGATGCTTAAATCCAAAGAAATTACAAAATGTGCATGTGTCGACCTAATTCTTCTGTGTGTGCAAACAACAGGAATCTGCAAATGCAAATTCCTGAAGAAGACTTACATATGGGGTCCCGACCACAACTTTGGGAATTACTCGAGTAATTTATTGGGACGCACCTGCGTGTCGATGGTTTACGATCTATTTATGTTCCTCTTAAACGTTTAATGGCGCCCTCTAGTGTTCACTCTACACACATGGAGTCACTCTAACTTACAATGGTACTAATTGCCAAAATATTCCTACAAGTATCCCTGTAAGTCATTATTATGATATAATAATTTAGCCTTATCTTTAAGGGAACATCTTTGTTTTCCTCTGGTGCTGAAACACGTTTCTACCTCGCGAACCGGACGTTCATCGCCTTGTTTTCATGTGCAACCCGCACAAACTGGACTCTCTGTAAGCTTTACTGGCTAATTAATCGAATCCCGTTAGAAAATAAAAAAAAGAAAGCCGTTTAGAGACGTCCACAGCAGTTAGTGGCCAGGCTGGTAAACAGGGGTGTGTTTGCGCTGCGCCGACATTGGCTCTCCGCTTGTCAATGTGCAGTCACGTGGTGTCACAAGGACGGCCATGTTTTCTGAAACACAAACAACAAGAGAAAAGCAGCAGCAGCAGCAGCGACTCGGAGCCAGCAGACACACACACTGAGCGACCGTTGGAGGAGAGGGAAAGGAAAAAACCCAACAACAGATTAATAAATAAAAACACGGAGCACGATTTTTTTTCTCAGAGTACTATTCTATCGAATGAATACGTTTACAGTGTTTAAAAAGACCAATGCATACGATATATTGGCCGTAGAAGCGCCGTGCAGAGCAGCAGTCTGAAGGTAAGCAGCCGCTTGTTCGTTCCTCTTTGCTGCTAACAGGAGCTAACCCCTCTGCTCTGTGCCTCTGCCATGAGGCCTGCATTTTCACTACGCCGTTTTTAAAGCTTTTAAATTGTAGCATGGCTTATTTTTGGTTCGCAATGCATTACTGCAAAAATTAACAGCGACATGCCAGCGGAAGGTGGTGTTTCGGCAGCTCGGCGGAGCAGGCCCGGGAGTCAGATTCCCAACAGTCCGCCCCCTCCGCCATCATATCTGGTGTCATTTGAACCGACACGCCAAGGCCTTTACGATCCTCCGCATACCTTAGCTAGTTTAGGTAGCCAGTTGAATCTGGTGTGCAGCCGAAATTGGATATTTTCTGACATTTAGTGCTCGAAACCATTAATTTTACTTTCGCTTTGTTTGAATCCACCGTAATTAGCTTATTATAGGTTGAATGTAAACGTTAACTTAGCTCGGTAGCTAATGTCAACATGAGTTATTTCAACGCTAGCCGTCGTTGGGACGCGTTTTACGGCACTGTTTTGTTTTTAAGTCGTTTTCATTGAATAATATTTGTTGCTAAGATTTATACAGTCAGTTATCAGAGTATATAGTAGACATTCAAATCATATTCTACCAGTAACGCCTCTGGCTCAGTGACCTTGCTTTAGCTTTATTATTTAAAAAAACTTTATCGTTGTAGATACGAGCTAACCTCACTGTAGTCACAAATATAATTTTTTATACCTTTTTGCTTAGTTTTATATGGTAATAAAAGAAATGACAATGTTTAAAAATAGTGTTACTAAGGCCTCGTATGATAATGAAGTTATTCAACATTTAAATGAACGGTACCACTTAAAAGAGCAATGGTAGCTGCTTCATTTAAATGGCACAGAAACAAAGTTAAAACAAAGTTTAACACTTTTTTTTATATCAATGCAATCTGTTCAATTTGTGAACAATTTTTGGAACTGTTTTTGATTGGCAGTGGCTTTTTTTGTACATAAAAGTAAGTTTTGTGAGTTTCTAATTGAAAACACAACAAGAATGTCCCTCAGGTTGGAGATCTCCAATGCCTCTTTTCCAAGCGGTTCAGTTCACTGTTATTTTATCATCCAGTGTATTCAGGAGAGACCGCCAGATGGACTGTCAATGGGCAGGTGGGATTAAACCCACCTAATGTTGCATCATGCTAGTGTGATGACAAATGTGATGCTCTTGTGTGTGTCGCAGGCAATGGACTGCAGTGTGGTACCAGTATCTCCAGCCTAACCCTACCGTTGTCCTATTGTCCTATGAAGGAATGGTGGGGTATGGCTCAGATTTATAGCGAAAACTGAAAAAATTGTGTTCTGAATTGCACCGACCCATATTGTTCCGCCTGGTGGTAACTGTTAAACGCTTGAAATGGCCAAAATATATAGCGTAAATACATATTGTGAACAAAATTCAAGTGTTTATTTCATTAAGTTTTCCTGTGTTTTCCTAAATTCTCCTGTTTTGTTTAGTGATGTTTGGCTCTGCTGCTTTTGATTGGCTTCTGCGGTATTTTCAAGGAATACTCTGAATGAAAAAGACCTGTCTGTGATTTACTGTTGGTGTCCTTCATCTACACAAACTCTGTCAAGTTGCAGCGCAGACACAAACGTGTGCCGGAACACGTTTTGAGCTATCGTATGTGAAACGTAAACGCACTCGCCACACACTATTCTTTGTTCACAAAGATAGATACACAAACCTCTGAAAGTGTGTCTGTAACTCGGCTTTGTAGTTGTGCTTTTAGAGGTTTGCGTTGGTCGCGGGTGAGCTGAGCAAAGCAGTGAGACTATGGAAATGCTCTTAACCCGTCTTTGCTGTCACCGTTACTGGTGCATCAAAAAACTATTTAAAGTAAATAAACAATGGTTAACCTTGCAGGGGGGACAGGTGAAGCCTGGCGAGCCGCCATGTTTATAATACTCTTGGGGGAAACCCTGGTAGTTGGCACTGCAACAACAAGCAAATCCCACCGGTTTTTCAACCTGCAACTTGGACCCAGCATAAATCCCACCCGTTACCTCTGAGTTTAGAGTCAACTATTACACACTGTTTCAAATTTCCATGCATTTAGTGAAAGGTGATTTTGTGCTTTTACGTTTTGTTTTGTTTTTTTGTTTAGCGTCCGACTTCCTCGGGTCCAGAACGTTTTGTTCCGCTGTTGACAAGTTACTTTTTTCTGCAGTTTATCTTTATTGTGCTGTTATGGAATTTGGTTATGTCTTAAAGTTGCTCAACAATATTTAAAATTTGAAGAGTGGTGATGATAGGCCATCATATTTTTATTGAGCCAACTAGTACAACTGGGTATTTAAATGCTACGGTCAAAGGTGAGATTTTATCTCTATTTTTATGATCATTTATGTCCTAAATTCATCCAAAATACCTACTAGCAGTGGAGAGCAACAACATTAAGAAAAAACAGCTAATAGTTTCATACATTCTTTTTTAAATACTTAATGGGGACAAATGAAAGCAGAGATTGTTTGAATTGGAAAGGAGCAAACTGATCCAGAGCTAAGAGGTTTTTTAATCAGACACTTGGGAATAAAGTTATGCGATTCTTTCAGCCAGCTAAGATATCCTTATATTGATACAGTTCAGGCTGTTGAATTGCAAAATTAATAATAATTAAAAAAAAAACATTGCCAACCTTGCATCATTTTTTAATCTTTTCTTTCGGATCAGGTCAACGATGCGACTGAAGTCAGGTAGTCTCACATGCAGCAGCACAATGTGGTCAGCAGAATGGACTTATTTGGAATGAGAAGTAAAACATCGAGGGAATTCTCCACAAAATCAATATCTGGTGGTTCTGAGGTTGATATTAACTTCCAGACATGCTGCCAGATTTTAGAAGTCGCTTTCTTCAAGCAGTGGAACAGGAAGAAGTCTGGATTTTTCAATAAAACAATGATTTTTATCCACGACGACATTCCATCACATGCATCAAAGTACAAAGTAGTCTTTGCATTAAAGATGAGAAACTTAAAACATGTCCCTCTTCCACGCCTGATCTGAACTCGATTGAAAACTTGTGGGCAGATTTTTTTTTTTTTTAGATGGGAAAGTGTGTTTTTCATCTAGTTGCGTAATACTTCTTCACATTAATAGTTGCTTAATAATTGTGCGTATTCTCCTTAGACACAAAGCCTCACTTTTACTTTCCAAAACTTTCGTGCCTGAGGTTTATTAATATGTACGATTAACCGAGAGCACTGTAGTTGGGGATTAATAAAAAATAATCCTCAAAAGTAAGACTTGTCTAATAATTATGCACACAGTGAGTGATAGATATGCACAGATTAGAATTATACTAGATAATGGCCTATTTCATGTCTTTGTGGTCTGAGCCGCCGATTTAGGTTTGGACTGATTTCCATCTTCGTTTTAAGGTTTAAGTTTAAAACCCACATGTTTTAAACTTTGAGATCTAGTAAACATTCACTAGAAAATAAAAAAAAAACTACACTGCAGGTTTGAATCACAAGATTCCCTAATTTGTGCCAAATCAAATGTGAGAGTCTGATATTTGTCGCCTGTATTTGACCTGCTAATGATCAGTCAGGGCAGATCAAGGGAGCATTGATCTGTTTTGATCACTGACAGTTTTATTGATGTATTAAAGTACCTGGTTGGTCAGCTTCTCAAGAAAATAAAAGTGCATTTTGCTGCATTGGTTTGATTTTGAAAATTGGTTTTCACCGTCTTTAAGCTCCAGCCTGTTTTTAATGAAGCCATACATCTTGCCCATTGGTGGCATTACTAGTCACAGTAGAAACATACATTTTCTCTGGCACTTATTGATCCAGTCTTTGTTTATAGTTATTGCTTTAGGCAAAACTTTTATTTGCTCTCTGGAAACTTCTACTTGTACTTTTCTTGGGGGTATGTGGCACAAACACACATCCCATAACTTCCCCTTTCAGCCACTTTCCAAGTTAATGTTTTTTTGAGTTCAGACATCTGCTGTAATGTAATCTGTGGCCGTCCGTATCAACATTTTCCATCAAACACAGACTCAGATGTGTTTAGGTTCACCAAATTAGTTCTTTATGACTTACAAGGTTTGCTTAACCCACTTCTGCAATCATATTTTTCTGAACTTCCTGAAATAAGTGTTACCCAACTATTCCTACAAGGCGCCTCACATTGCACAAGACAAAAACAGCAGTAGATGGGGGGGGGGGGGAGAAAAGGCACAGAATACTACCAGCATTAGTCACAGCAGCTTTTTACCTGATTCTTCTGTTTTGGCTTTATTTTACATCTCTTCAGAAGGGAAACTTTAAATGTTTCTGGCTTTATGTAAGTTGACGCCACGTTATTGTTTAGTTGTGAGCAGCGCTAATAGTTGTAAAACTGATTTTTTTTATTTTTATTGATTATTGATGGAATGATGGTGCTGTTTTCTCAGGGTTGCAGAAGGTCAGCTTTCAGTTACTAACCCAGATAACACATGTGGGTTGTTCATAATTTTTTTTTTTAGTGTTACTTAAATATGGGTTGCTGTGCACTACCACCCAAACCCCAAACTGCTGTCACAAGGTGTGTATTTTGTATTTAAAACACTAGATTTTGGATTTAAAGATGGTGATCCACCAATCGGGGGTGAAGAAGCTACTTCTGTTTCCTTCATGAGCTGAAGTGATGAGCAGCAGGTCAAATCTGCAGTGAAAAAAAAAAAAACCCACCATGAAATGAATCAAAACTGATGAAAAGCCTCAGTGTTCTCTCTTTGCGTTTGATGCATAAATCGGGAAAATCTTGCAATTTCTTATCCGTTTGGTACAAAACCACCAGCTCTATCAAGAGACGTGGTGCCCAATTTATTTAATTTTGTTATGGTTTTATGTTGGTTATGTTTAAGTGAATCAAAAATGTTTTTTTTGCACCAACGAATTGAGATGTCGCAGCTTTTAGAAAAAGTCTGAATCACAAAAAACCTTAAAGAAAAACTGTAAATCAGTAAAATCTCAATCAGTACTTTTTTTTTAATAATTTCCTGACTATTTTTCTCCTCATTTACCACCATTTTGTCTCTATTTCATATCATTAAACGCTTGCATTCTAATTTAGAACATTTTAAAAGTGTTTAACTCTGACATACAAGCACGTTTCATATTAGTTTCCTGATCACAGCGTGGCTCTGTCGATACTTAACATATGAATGATTCATAGTTGAAATAACCAAAATTGCAACAGAACGAAATGCAGAAGAGGCAAAATCACAAACTATTCATTCGCTGTTGCAGACCTGGAGAGCTCCTGCTGCATCCTCGGTGCAGAAAGGAGCGTTGGCACAGATCCTTCCTTCACTGCTCCCAACAAACTCTTAAGTGTTCACATCACTGATCGTATTTGCAGTCTTTAAGTTTCTGTTGCTGCTTTCTGTGCACGGATATGTATATCTTACTTGGTTGTTTAATTTGGTCTTCATTGATCGTCAGATTTTATTTTCTGGTATTAAAGACGACAGACACACCAATTCAAGTGAATCCAAAAAAGTTTTTTTTATTTATTTTTTTTTTGTTTTGTCATAAGTTCAATGTTTTCCCTACTTCCATCGTCTCTTTGTACCATAAGAGTTGCTGACCACTCCTTCAGGAAATGGCACACATTTTTCTGAGCTTTGTAAGCAAAGAAAGGTTATCCGGAATCACTGTTATTGAATTGTAGATCAGATAGCACATTTTTAAAGTGGCACCATCAAATAAGGAAGTGTGTTGGTGTGTGTGATGCAGTAAATCCGTCATCCTGACCACAATCACTGGGTTTTAGTGTTTCAATTTAAAAACAAACAAAAAAAGGTGCTAATAAAGTCCTACCTACGTTGGAAAGTTGGGCGCTGAAGCGTTAAAAAGCCGCAAGCGCAGGCATCGCACCCGGCAACGGAAACTACCGAGACGCGTCCGCGCTTCCTTTCTTACAAGCCAGTAAAATTGGTGGACTGAAAAGTCAACCTGGAGTCCAGCTGAAAGTCCAAATATGTGTTTTGTTTGTTTCTCTGCTAAGCTACCGCCGTCATCCCGAGTGTAAACTGGATTCAAGATGAAGGAAAGTAGAAGAACCAAATGGCTTAAACATGAGGATGTGATGCTCGGACCCAGTGGCATGACTTGTTGACAATAAGTTGCCTGGATGTTGTTTTTGTTTCCATGACATTTCTCAGGAATTATCCCCCCCAGCCAGCTGCCTGGCTTAAGCAGCAGCTGGCTCACGGCGCTACCGAAATAGGCCGTCTGCATTTCGGGATGGAAAATCTCCCTTTGAACGTGAGAAAACGCGGCGCTTTGACCGAGCGGTTGACAAATGCGGTTTTTAATTTGTTCTGTGGAGAAATGCCACGGTGCCTTCCTCTCTGCTCAGCTCGCCGTCGCTGATGGATCGCGCTACGTCGGCGCTTCTGAGCGTCCCGGCCGCGCCGGTAATGATAGCATGTCGAGGCCTTTTTGCCTAGGAAGAAACTAAAAATAGCAGTTTTCGTCTCATCTGGTGTAAATACGTCCAAGTGTGCGTTTTATGTCCTGGGATTTCTTTTTAAATTTCTCCGATCCCGTCTCTGAATCTCTTGCTTTTTTTTTTTTCTTTCCAGGCGTGCAAAGGGAGGAGGACAGGAAATTAAGGAGCTACCTCGAAGGTCTCCGTCAGTCCACATTTCAGCTGGAGCGAGAGGAGAGGAGGCGCAGAGGAGGAGAGAAGGCCGACGAGGAGCGCGAGTCGTGCCTGCTTTTGGCAGCTGTTCCAGCAGCCGCTTGTGTTGTTTTTCGGCTGTTTGTTTTTTTCTTTCCTCTTTTTTTTTTTTTTTCTCCACCTTGCATTTCCTTTTCTTTGTTTTTTTGATGAACCGGTTCATATTTTTAACATTAATGTGAGATACAACTGCTGTAAAAACGTAAGAACGGGAACATTATTATATCTTCAAGAGTTTTATTTTTGTTCCATTGTCGATTTCCGAGGTTCTTTTTGTTTTTTTTAATTTGTTTTTTTTTATTATTTTTTTTATGTTTTACAACTGTTTTCAGCTGTGAGTAGCAGGAGCTTCCATTCTCCAAACAATCCTCAAAAGCCCTTCCTTCCTTAGTTAGGACCTGATAACCTGGTATTCCTCAAGCACCTGAAACTGGCAGCTATTATCTTGGTCTTTGTGTGTTTGGGGAGTTGTTCTGTGACCACAGCTTAAGCACCACTCAGCCTTCTAGCCACCTAAGCCTAACTAAATCCAGCCAGCTCTAGCCTGGTCCAGCCCAGTCCAGCCTGCTCCGATTATTTGGACAGGGTAAGGAAACTGAAACGACTCTCATCATTTTACTGTTTTTATTTGTTGTAGATATGTTAAAATGTATATTTTTTTTCCTCCTCAGATACTCAGTTCTGTGTGGACGTGAGGAATATGACTGCTGAGACTCTAAACTTCGGCCCAGAATGGTAACTACTGGTTCTTACACGAACGTGCTCCAGTTCTGTGTACAGCCATCCATGTTCTCACATCGTTATTGTACGTTTGTCCTTTTTTTCTTCTTCTTTTTTTTTAGCTTTTGAAGTGAAATATTTTTGCTTGACACCAACAGAACATCCAGAGAGCGAGTTTACTTCAAGACTTGATTTTTAAAAAATGTTTTTACTCAATTTATCAACATTTCAAAGCACAACAGCTTAAACTTCTTGACTGGAAAGGTTGAGGCAGAAGCATTAGGTTTATATTCATGCACACATGAACGTGCACTAAGCTACCCCTCATAAACATTTAAATATGTAAAAAATAGCATTTTGTTATGAAAATCACTAAGCCAAAACATTGAAAAAGGAAAAACATTTCCTTAAAATAACTTTAGCTATTTATGATATGTAAAGTAATGTAAAAAAAAACTTCCTTCATTTTCTTCTTCTTTTGTCTATCCTGGCTTCATCCATCCATACTGCTCTTTTTTTCCTGCATCCCTCTCTCTTGTCCTTCCTTCCTCATCCTGTGTCCTTTCTTGCATTCTCCTTCCCTTCCTCCCTTGTTTCCTCCTTCCACCCTTTCATCATTTCTTCCTTTCCTCCCCTCTCTTACTCCTCCTATCTTGTTTTTTTTCCTGACTCCATATTTACATGAACATAGTTGTTTTTACCCTCTTTAATGAATGAAAAACCCAGAATGGTCCCTGAATTAACTTGAAACTGACAAAATAAATAGAAATTTATTGAAAATGAATCAATGAAAATCAGACATTGGCTTTGAAACGTAGTTCAACAGAATCATTTTAGACGACAAACTAAAATGTGTAGAAACCTTTTTCTGCAGCAGTAAACGGGTCAGTTTTTAGTTAAAGTGTTGCGTGTTTAAGTTAAAACGGAGGTAGGTCTTTGTGCCGCTGCTCTTCCAGCCCCTCTGGCTGGGTGTGCAGCCGTTCTGAGTGGGCCGGTTGGGGCTTGGGTGGGGGTTATCCCTCCGTCTCCGTCGCTCTGGGACGTCTGTGTGCGTTCCTGACTCTCCGCCAGCCTCGCAGGATATTCCCCTCCTCGCACATCTGCAGCAGCTCTCCTCGTTTTAATCCGGCGTCGGAGCCGGATCAGCGCGCGGCGCTCGCCGCTAACAGCTGCCCGACCCGAATGTTTACAAGGCTTTTTATGCCCGTCGGCTTTCCAGAACTATTCGCATCGTTTGAGGCTGTGCTGCCTGGCAGCGGGCCGGGCGACATGTCGGTCACTGCGGCTGAACTCAAAGTGAAAACGATCCGCCTGCCAGGATTGAAGGTCTGCCGGAGCAACTATTACGCAGAAGATGATGTTTAGATTAAAATGTGTGGAAAGCGTTCCAGTCGTTTCCCTTTCATTAGAGTAAACACAAGTGGAGAGCCTGAAGTCACCTGGACGGGTTTGGAACCGCTCCAGGATTCCCATGCAGCCTGGAAAAGTCTGGAATTTAGTTTACTTCCAAGTAGAAGAGTAGAGTAAGATATCGGTACCTTCTGGCTCTTCTTTTCTTTTCTTTATATTTTCTATTCTTTCTGTTTGTGCATTTCATTTCCTTTCTTCTTTCCTTCCATCTCCTTCTGCCTTCCTTCCATCCTTTCTTTCCTTTCATTTTTGTTTTCTCCCTTCTTTCTTTCCTTCTTTCACTTCTCTTTCTTCCTTCTTTGATCCTTTCTCTACTGTTTTCCCTTTCTAGATTTCCTTCCTTCCATCTGTCTCTTCCCTCCACCTTTTTGTGTCAGTCCTTCATTTTGTCCTTCCTCCTCCTTTCTCCTGCTGCCCTTCGTCCTTCCTTTTCTTCCTCCTCTCGTTGCCTCCTCCCCTCGTTCCTCGTAATAAACCTGAACAGCTGCAGATAAATCTGGATTTTCCCAGTAATGTGTAGGAATGCCGCCTCTCCCCTCATGATGCCGGTCGCCTCCGTCCAGCCTCTCCTGAAGCTCTCTTTACCTTTTCCATTCCTCTCCACCTCTGAGCCGCATCTGGTTCTGATATGAGCCTGCTAATCAATGCCAGCCTCTGTGCCGGCTGTGAATGGAGCCATTGTTGAGCCCTTGGAAAGCGGCCCACTTGTAATGGCTTATTAAAATGAAATCTTCGGCTCGGAAAGCCGCTATGTCATCGGAGCGGAGCCGAGCCTGTCGCTAGAACCCGACAAATTAGCGCAGGATGGATGGATGGGATAATAAAGGCTAAAATAAACGATAGAGGAATACAACTTGTTTTATAGCTTTGTCTCACATTTTCATGAGAAACATGATCGGGTGTGTGTGTGTGTGTGTGTTTGTCTTCCTCCAGGCTTCGTGCACTGTCCAGTGGGGGGAGTGTGACGTCTCCCCCTCCTTCCCCCGCCATGCCAAAGTACAAGCTGGCCGAGTATCGCTACGGCCGAGAGGAGATGTTAGCACTTTATATCAAAGACAACAAGGTCAGGACGTTGCACATCAGCTCTGCGTTTCCTTTGAAAAACTGTACAAGAAACCCAGAGACCTACAAACGGCTCCGCAGCGTAGAAAGGCCGTTTCTATTTCTGTTTTTGTGTCTCTGCAGGTCCCAGAGGACATGCAGGATAAGGAGTTTGCTGCTATTTTGCAAGATGAGCCCATGCAGCCCCTGGCACTGGTGCCTCTCACCGAGGAGGAGCAGGTCTGCCTCCTCACACACACATCTACACACACACACACACACACACACACTCTCTCTCACTGATAATCTAATGTTGGCACGTTCCAAACCTTGTTTTATCCACTAGAGCCACTAATCTAAAGAGAGAGCTCACATTTCTGACATTCTTCTGCCTTCCTCCTTCCGCTCTGTCTGCAGAGGAACTTCTCCATGTCTGTGAACAGCGCGGCGGTGCTGAGGCTCATGGGAAAGGGAGCGGGAGGGCCGGCACCCGCGGGAGTCGTCCGTGGACGAGGGGCCGCTCGAGGTGGGCGAGGTGAGGTCACACCTAAAGCCCGACTCTTCAAGCCGAGACCTTTTAGGCCTCGCAGCTTTCCGTACTTTACCCAAACTGGGTCTGAACTTGCTGACGTCCAGAAGGTTTCCAGGTTTTGTCACATTGAAAGGGGCTGGACTTTGGGTGGGGGTTATCCCCACTGGCAGTTTTCATGATGCACCGACATGAAAAGTAGGAGTAGCAAATGTTTTCCAGTTCGACAAACCAGGTTCAGAAGTGACTTAATTAGTTAAACTGATTCGCTCTGAGTGTAATTTAATCTCTGCATAAACGCAGCTGTTTGGTGAAGGCCGTAGAGGCCCGTTAGGTCAGTAGTGATGAAGGAACTCAGTGAGGACACCAAACTCATGGTGGGAAGCTGGTCAGAACTGATAAGAAAATTGATTCAACTAAATAAATGTGGAAGAAAACCGGCATCCATATTTTATGAAAAAGCTTATTTTTTCTGTATTTTAAAATCTAAAAGCAGATTCTTTAAAAATAACACATTTCCTGAAGTAGAACTTTATATAAAAATACTTAAAAAAATAAAAGTATTTTATTTTAACTTGTATTTTATTTACAAGTTAAGACAAGTTACAAGTCTTAACTTGTAACTTTAAACAAGTCTTATCTATGGCTCTTGTGACTGTAAAGGTTCTGTCACATCTCAATAAAATATGTTGTTTATAGTTGGAAGATAACTGAAAAAATGAAGGGCTGTTTATGCTTTTTATATTTGTCCATTTTTTTTTCCTCTTAAATCTTCCAGCAGTCACTTCTTTTCTCACAATGATCCAGTTTTTGCTGAAAGTGTTTTTTTTTTTTATTTCTACAGTGTTTCATCGTCTACAACTAAATCCAGTGCACATAAAACCTGATCTGTACTATAAAGCTTTCTGCATACAGTATAAAAATACTAATCACATGCAAGAGTTAAGAAATATCCACACAGCAAGTTAGATATATTTATAAAATTGTTAAATTAGCTTATTAAAGGCATCGTTTCGTAGTGCATGTTGGTTTTAAGTATAAATAATTGTCTTAAATTGGTTCTAACGTTACCGCGCTGAAACGCACAGAAGCCCTGCACCAGATTAGGAATAAAAACGGAGCAGCTTAGCTCCAGAGCACTCAGGATAAATCAGCCAAAGCTTCCAACATCAACAGTGTGAAACGCCTGGCTGAAACTACAATGGCTATTATTTGAGAAAAGTAAACCAGTTATTTAAGGCAGCTCCTCAAGTGTTTGTTTCCTCTTTCATCCGCCATCTTGAAGCTGCACGCTTCCTCTCTGCGTGTGTAAATAAACGTCCTTTGGTCCCGCCACACCTGCCTGAAACCCCTGAGCTCCAGGAAATCACCTTCTCCTCCATGCAGCGTAAACACTCGGCCTCCGCTCCAGCGGCGTGTGAGACGAGCTGCCGGTTAAACCGCAAACAGCCTTCTCAAAGCCAAAACTAACGTCAAATGTTTGGTTTGGCTCAGTTTGAGAGTTTATTTCATACCAAAAGGATTAAAATCTGTTGAGGGGGGCAGAGGAAAGAGCAACAATGTGTGGTAACTGCTTTCAGAGCGCCAATTATTTACGCTAACCAGACGAACCGAACTGAGTTTGTTTTAACCGATCCGAGGATTTGAAATAACAACGTCTCACTGTTTATATAAGGAAATATTTGTGGCTTTGCAGCGACAGACAAAGCTAAGTTCATTCTTAAAGGCTAAACGGTTCTGAGGAACTGGGGGGAGAAATTCCATGTCATCTTCATTTTTGGGCAGAAAAATATCAAATAAACTCCCACATGTACTTAAGATGAGTTTTAAGTACAGAGATGAGTCATCTGTATGTTTTTTCTTGATTTTTTTTTTTTTTTCTGTCAGCCTGAGAAATAAAAAAAAAAAAGAAAAGCTATTTAAGATAAAAAAGAAAAATAGATGCTTAGTTTGTCAGATTAAAATGTCTTGGGTTGATTTACAAAATGTAAGTTACATTTAAATACTTTACTCAAATGTCTTACATTTTATTGTGGCAGGACTATTTAATCTCTTATGTATTTTTTTTTTCTCATGGAAATTTTCCGTCAGGCAAACACTTGAGTCACCTGCAAACAAAACCATTGTGTCCTGTGATTTGAGGTGCTGGTAGCTACTGCTAACCAGCTGCTGTTATACTCTCCATAGCTGGCTAGCTTTTCCATTCAGTTTTAAATTTATCGCCGGTTGGCTGACACTACGGCTGTGTAAAATATGCCGTTACCTTTTGTACATTTCTGCTGCTCTACAGGTCATAAAATGTCCTTGTTGATGGTCTTCTGCAGGTTGCAACACCACCAATTTAAGACACTTTAAAGATCTTAAAGTGTCTTAAATTGGCGTTGTTGCAACCTGCAGAAACCCTCTGTGGTATCTCAATGTTGTCACGAGGAGCTGAACCACATTTTCATCCACCTTGTGAGGAAGGCATCGTTCCACAGCGAAATGCCCGGCGCTCTGAATATCGAGCTTGTCAGCTTTTGATCCAAACAGCTTGTTTGCAGCCAGAGCTCTAATCTGAGCCAGAGCCACTTCGTTTCGTTCCAGCGCCGGCTGTTCTTCATGTGTTCTGTTGTTTTTCCGTCCGGCCGTTAACCGTTCCGCTTGTTTGTCATGAAACGCAGGCCGCGGCCGCGGCGAAGGGGGATTCTACCAAAGAAGTATTGAGGACACCGAGGTGGGATTTGGTCGCAACGTCCGAGAGATTCACCGCAGCCAGAGCTGGGACGACCGGTAAGAGGAGAACTAAACGGGAAACGGTTCAAATAAAGCTTTTTTTCTTGTCCTGTGTGGTTATCTCACATTCAGAGGGATAATTTCCCATCTACCTTTACTGAAATTACACATTTTCTCCGTTCACGAGTACAAAAGAATCGGGTTGCTGCTTTGATCCAAATTTTCTCCTCCGGCACGAAAAGCGAACGATGCTGTGGCCTTTATCTCCTGTTTGTTCCGTAACCGGTGCAATTTCCCCCCCCCATTTCCCGCCTTTCCTCAGGGGCGAGCGGCGGTTCGAGAAGCCGCTGCGGCGGGAGGTGGGGCGGCCCAGTTTCGAAGAAAGCAGCGGTCCCGTGGGTCCCGCGAGGAAGGAGTACACAAGGGCTGACAGCGACAACTGGCGCACCCTCCGCGAGGAGCAGGAGGAGGACGAGGGCGAGCCGGGAACCAACTGGAGGCTCTGTGGACCCCGCAGGGACGGTGGGAGACATTCAGTGAAACCTCAACGCTTTATTAGGAGGGGGAAAAAAATGAAACTGCAAATGAAAGAAGCTTTATTGACCAAAAACTTTAGATTATTGTGTTGCCACAGAAACTGATTTCAGCTGCAGTTAATTGATACAAAAGCCTTGAAAGTGTAAGCACTCTTTTATTTAACACATATTTATTAGAGTCGTCACCTAATGCATAAATATTAGTAAATTATTTAAGAAGAACCGATGACAGCAGGCTGATTAAACATACGCTGCGCTGTGAGTGCCTTCACTTATTTACTGATAAGTGAACCTGATGTGCCTGCAGTGAATGTTTTGTTTGCTTTGCTGCGTGGCAGTCCTGCACATTAAGGAGTCTATACTGACACCTAGAGGTCGTAAAGAGATTTTCACAGGACGAGTTGTAAACCGTTACATTTAGGAGTCCTGCAAGTCTGGACGTTAAAATCAGTGTTTTCCAGGTCTGAATGAACATCCAAAACAGTTTGGTACCAGGGCTGAAAAATATGGATATAGACTGTTTTTTTTTTAAAAGTATTTTCCAGATCTAGTTTTGTCAAGTATTGCCAACATGTAAGATTTTGTTCAGTTATTTTTAAAGATGTATAAAAAAAAATTAAATTTTGGAAAAGTTGGGAGTTTTAAGCAGGAAATTGCTCGTCCAGCCACAGACAGTCAGAGACGTTTACTTGCATCATGTAGAGAGTTGCCATGGCGTCAGCTTTTTCTGCAGCTAACGTGTGAAGTGCTAAATTGAGCATTTTCAGGAAGTGGCACTTCTTTAGAACTGACACCTGCAGACGTTTCTAGGTTAAATGCATCCCAGAGACTCGTCTCAGATTTAAATTCTGAACTGAACTACCGTTTCTCATTACCGCATCAGACTGATCGTACGGTTTTCACATTGCGGTTTCGCAGACGGTGGTCCGCGCTCAGCGGGCTGGCGGGACCACAGCGGTCCAGGTGAAGGTCGGCGAAGGAAGTTTGATTTCGACTTCCGGGACTCGGAGGGTCACGGCGCTGGCCGCCGTCGCGCAGGAAGCGAGGGATTGGAGGACGACCGGGACGGCCTGCCGGAGTGGTGCACGGATGAGGAGGACGGAGAGATGGGGACGTTCGACTCCTCCGGGGCGTTCATGCCCTTAAAGGTACGTGTGGGGGGGAAAAAAAGACTTTCCTGATCCAAATATTCTAATTTTTCAAACCTGGAAGTTTTTGTTCAGTGATGTTGAATCAATGCTTTGCTGGCCTTTACAAGGTGATTTGTAAAGGCCAGCAGTGCTGCTTTAATGCCGCCCACTCGGGATGAAATTATGAAACGAGAATGAAAAGCTTCTTGTGACATTTCATGATTCATTCAGAGAGTTTTCTACTGGGACAAACCTTCAGATAGAATCGTCTCTTCATTTAAAACAAACCTACTTCAGATCTGTAATAATACAGATCCTAAAGTACTTATACATCTTTTGGGAGAAGGAGGTTTTGATTGATGTTGCTGTGCAAATGTTCCCCTAGTGAATCATGTGACTGTAGTTTCAGTTTTAAAAAAGATCACAGCCTGTTTTTATTTCCCTTGCAAAGCTACTATATTCTATGCACATTTTTTTTTATTAATCCAATTAATCTGGGTTTTCTCCTACTTTTTACAACGCTGACCTCCTGCCCGTATCACATGACGTGCGCTGTGCCCAGACAGAGAGCAGCCAAAACACGAGTTGTTAAATTTTACAACGTTCAAATTACGGACCACCAATAATTACATTCTGATCTGCCGATTCCGATTTTGGTTGATGCCGTTTTTTTTTTTAAGTTACCGAGTTGGCAACAGAGGAGTGACTATTGTTTACTGTCAGTAAAACTTTCTCGCAGCAGAGCAAAAGAGGACAGTAACTGATTTTGACTTTTGCAGAGGCGGATCAGATCGGCTTCACATTTAGCCATCAGTTGATCACCGATTTCCCAAAATCTGCGTCAATTTATTGTCGCACCCTGAGTTAAATTGAACCTTTTGAATTTTTGAAACAACTTTTTCTATAAGTTCTGTTTTCACAGACTGCAAATATGTTAGTATGAACAAGTTGAGTAAACATGCCAGCCTTAACCAATCATAAAGGCAGCAGAACCAAGACACGAGTTTATTGGAGCTGTCCAGAAAAACTGTAATATTTTAAAAGCCGTTAAGTGAGTTCAGTGATTTTAATGTACTTTAATGCAGTTATACTGTCATTTTTAATGTACTGAAGTGGGAATATTTTGCAAAGCGGTTTTTCTTAAAGACCCTGATTGGGCCTTTAATATTTAGATCTATGAGCCTGAGGTTTGTTGTTAAAGTTTGTGACCTACTTGTTTTTTTTTCTCTCTTTTGTTCCGTTAGAAGGGTGGTAAGGAGACAATCCTGGAGGAAGATTTGGACTTTAAGGGCATCGAGGACGAGGATGAGGACGACGGCTTCCTTGATGCAGAGAGGAACAATGGAGACGGAGATAAAGACAAGGGTGAGCAAAAATAAAACGGAATGCCTCGTAACCCAGAGAGAAATAAAAAGGAAAACCCAGCGATCCTCATTCAAACTCTCTTTTCTGCTCGTTTAGAGAGTAAAGACTCCCTTCCTGCTGCAGGGGAAGAAAAGATGAAGCCAGCACCACCTTCCTCCTCCTCCTCCTCCTCCTCCCCCCCAGCCCACTGTGCCCCGCCATCACTGGAGCTCCAACCAGGAAGTGCTGGTCAGGTGATGGAGAACTCTCAGATGAACAACAGCCACTCTGTCAAGGCCGGCAGCGCCTCTGCTGATGGTGGGTTTCTAAAGACAGAAGCTTCTGGACGTGTTCTTTTTAAATTATCCTTAGTTTGTTTAATCTGAAGTAACGTCTACTTGGATTTAATCTGAAACCAGGTGTTTTTATTTAGTCTCCAAACGAGGGACAGGTTCTGATTTGTGGCTCTGGTCGTCGAGGATTCAGTTTGGTTTTGACTGGGTATATTTTTATCCCCGGTCATCCAACACTCTGTTTACTGTTTGTGCTGGACGGGCCCCGGAGCCGGCAGGCGGCTCTGCTGCTCCTCATCAGACGAGCTAAAAATAGCCGCCATTGTTGAACTGCTTGTTGTTTTTTTGTTTTTCCCTGTGTCAGACCTGGCCTCGGTGGGGGGCTCCAAGGCCCAGCTCAGCCCCAGCGTCGCCGCCGGCAACGCCTCCACCTCCTCCTCCAGCCTACCTCCCCCACCCTCCTCCTCTGCTGCTCCGCTCCTCCCTCCTTCTGGAGGAGACCCCGAGGACGATGAAGGCCTGAAACACTTGCAACAGGTTTGGATACCAAAATAAATAGATTGAGTATTTCCAGCGTTGACGTCGCAGCCAGCCCGACTGGTGTGTGCAGTTTGGCTGCGGGCGCCCAGCGCCGGGCTGCTTGTGTAAACAGGAGGGTCTCCGTGTTGCTGCTTCCAGCGTCAGGAGGAACACGCAGTCCCCGACACATCGGCAGCGACAGGAACGAGATTAAAAAGAGTGAAATGAAAAAACAACACGGCTCCATTCCCAGACTGTTTGGAAGCTGTTTTGGTTTAAGAGGCCGGTTGTCTCAAAGCTTCTAGAAATGTGTAGCTCATCTGTTTAAAGTGAAAAGTAAAGAAATAGAAGATTGTTTCTGTCTGACTTCCTCTGTCATATACTTCCTTCAGTCATTCCTTTTTTTTGTGTCCTTTTATCCTGGCTTTGTGTTTCTTCAATTTTTTGTCCTTTTCTTCCTTTGTCCTTGTGTCCCAACATGTCGTTTTTGTCTACCCTGGATCTGTATCCTTCTTTCTTTTTTCCTCTTCCTGGTCTTATATTCCTTCCTTCCTTTCTCTTTGTCCTTGTGTCCCTTCATTTATTTATTTTTTTGCCTACTCAAGCTTTGTCTTTGCTACCTTGAGTCCTACTTCCTTTCCTGCACCCTCCTTGTGTCTTTCCACCTTTACATCCCACAGTAATGTCATATTCAGGCCTGGCAGGTTGGTTTTCGGGTTGCGCAGTGGAAGCGAATGCTAAGTGCTGACCCTGCTCTGACCTTTGCGCAGGAGGCAGAGAAGATGGTGGCGTCGCTGCAGGACACGTCCATGGAGGAGGAATGCTTCACGCATTCTCTGCAGCAGCAGCAGGAGAGCCGGAACACGGCGGCCGCTCTGCCGCTGTCTCACGAAGCCGCCATGAAGTGGTTCTACAAAGACCCGCAGGGAGAGATCCAGGGTACGGTTTCGTCACTGCGACCTGTGAACGTGGCTAACCTGACCTGCAGCCTAACCTGCGAGTCTCCTCTGCTCTGCAGGGCCGTTCACTACGGTGGAGATGTGCGAGTGGTTCCAGGCCGGCTACTTCACCATGACGCTGCTGGTGAAGCGGGGCTGCGACGAGGGCTTCCAGCCCCTGGGGGACGTCATCAAGATGTGGGGCCGCGTGCCCTTTGCCCCCGGGCCCTCGCCACCGCCGCTGCTGGTGAGGCAGCTCCCACCAACGCAGCGCTCGCAGACCAGCCGGGGGTCCGCTGGGACGGTGGGTTTCACCCCAGACCGAGGGGTTTCTTTCCTCTTCAGCTCAGAAACGGAGCAGGATGTTTTACTCACCAGCATCGTGTTTAACTGCAGTCAGTCATCCTGACGCACGGCTGGGCTGTAAAATGATTTTTACCCATTGAAACTTTGGTTTTTGAAGACAAAACTTTTGGAAAATGTATATTTTTTCCCTAACCAATGCACTGTTTAGGTTTCCAAAGTTCAGAGTGATTACAGCACACTCAGGGCAGCCATCTTGTTTAACAAACGCATTTTACAGCTTCTATTTATTTGGACTTTGAATTTGAATTCAGGTCAGCTCTGCTGCAGAATACAGGCAATAAGTTTTATTTTCTTATTTACTCATCAGGATAATGTTGTAGTTTTACCAGAATTAAGTCTCACTTTTACAAAAACTTCACCACAACAAAAAAGTACAAACCATTAAAATGAGGAATGTTAAGCATCTTGTGAACTTTGGTATGTGTTTTACTGACAATAATTTAAGACTGAAGTGGTAAAGCTAAGTATTTGTATTCAGTTTTATCAGTAGCAGTAATTTGAACTGATTGTGGAAATGAGTGTTGTGGAAAAAATTACTTTAGCAAGAGTCTGGATGAGAAGAACTTATAAATTTATTAAAACCTCGCAAGGTGAGAACAGAAATACAGAGTCAAGGGGTCTGTCAGTCTGGATCTGGCTTCCTTTCATAGGTTCTGGTCAGAGAAGGGAGACTTGATTGGACAATAGGTGTGAATCCCTGATTGTTCTGTGGAGCCCAACACAGATGGTCTGGTCATTTGTCTATTGTTAAGGAAAGGAGGTTGTTCTCTGATGCTGAAGATAAGTTCTACGATGGGGGAGCAACACTTAGATGGTCTCCAGGTTCAAGGAGCTCCTGCTGTTATACGGCACCGTAGAGGTTTATCTGAGAGCAGCTTGACCAATCTCATGATGAGAGGGGTGAGGGGCACGTCATCATAAAATGAGTCTGTTTGGAAGAAAGATCTACACAAACTGAGCTGGAAAAGTCAGATGATTAATAACTGTGTAGAAGTTGTTTTTTTCTCATCGCAATAAATTTTCAAGATGTTTTTTGCAAATTGCATCTTTTTTCTGCTAATATTGTGACTATATTCTGGTAATTAAACAAAAATTCTCATGGTTGGGCCCTAAAACGCTGCCATTCAACTCCCAGAAGGGATGACTTGAATAAAAGCCACATTTTGAAAATATAAAATTTCCTGTTTTAGAGAAGAAAGTGAAGAAAAAAAGAAATCTCCCAGCCCTACTCTAGTGTTAAACTGAAGGATCTTTTATGGTGATATTTATTTCATGTTTTTTGTGTGATGAAGCTGAAGATGCGTCGTCATGACAGCCGAGTTTCCATGTTGGCTCTTTCAGGGGAACCTGGACCAGGAGCGGCTAAAGAAGCAGCAGGAGCTGGCGACGGCAGCTCTCTATCAGCAGCTCCAGCAGCAGCAGCTATTCCAGCTCATTAACAGGTTCCCTCTCAGTTTCCCTTTGGAATAAATCAAGTTTTATTGACTGAATTGAATGTTTAGTGACTTAGCTGCCGTCTCCTGAGCCATGTGGACCTGTATGTGTGTTGCAGGTGCAGTGAGCAGGGTATGATGCCTTCGATGAACCGGTCGATGTCGGTGCCAGATACAGGGCCCTTGTGGGACATGCATACCTCAGCTTCACAGTCGTCAGGTACAGTCGGGACCGTTCGCTTCACAATGCAAACAAAACATCTGATGAAATGGAAACTAATCGTTTTTATTCCCACTCAGGCGGTGAAGCCAGTCTTTGGGACTTAACAATGAATCCTAATACTCAGGGTCCAACTCTTGAACAGCTTCAGAAGGTCAGCTCCACTCAAACCGTGCTGTGACTGTGTCGGTGTTGACGTACAGAGTGTGGCTGCCGTCGTATCGCCCAGCCGCAGTTTGCGTTCACGCGTGTTAAAACGTTTCTCTTTATTTCGACGTCTGCCCGTCAGCTCCAGGAGAGGCGAGACGCCGAACTCAGGGCGAAGCGCGAGGAGGAGGAGCAGCGCAAGAGGAGGGAGGAGAAGAGGAGGCAGCAGCAGGAGGAGCAGAAACGGAGGGAGGAGGAGGAGCTCTACAGACGCAAGCAGGTGAGGAGGAGCAGCTTTAACGATCAGAAATCACAAAGGTGGCGAAATACAGTCTGATCACATGTAACTCAACAACAAACTAAGCAAAGACTATTTTAATGAAACAAAGTAATCGGATTGTTTTTTTTTTGTTTTTTTTATAGGAACGGGATTTTAAATCCAAAACTTGAAATGTTTTTTTTCTTGTTAAATGAAAGGCAACCAGTTTGCTTATTATTTTGGACTCGATTGAAGAAAATTGAAAAATTTTATGTAGTTTATCAGCAATAAAAACACGATTTAGGTCCGTCTTGATTTGTAAACGCTGGTTGTGTTAAGACGGCAATTAAAAATCTGCTTAAAAGCAGATTTGGGTGCACCAGGCTGCTCTTTAGAGTACAAATCAATGACCAGTTACTATGACAACAGAAAGGATGATCACTTTATGTTGCATCTCACATTTTTGTTGGTAGATTTGAATTTAAAACTTGTAGTTTTGTCCTAATTTATTTAATTTTTGTTTTCAGTGGGTCACACAAAATCAATCCTGTGGCTTCAAATGGGACCCAATTCCTACTTTAATTAATTAAATTTAATTCCTTTAACATTGAGGCATTCCTCAGCTGTAACTTTTTATTAAAAATCACAGATTAACTTGCTAGAGCTTATCATTTATTTCGGTTATAAATTTAGTTAATCTTTAAAAGTCTTGAATGTATCTTGCAGTAACACTGAGTAAATTAAACCGTATTTCTCAGTTTAAAAACATTATATAGTAAAATATAATTTCGGCTGTTTTTAAACGGTAAAACATGTTTTGTGTGTTTTCTGCTGGCAGCAGCGTCAGCAGCAGGAACTGCTCATGAAGCTGCTGCAGCAGCAGCAGTCGTCCCAGCAGCAGGGACCTGCAGTGGGGGGCTCAGGGTGGAGCAGTTCGCCCTCTTCTGGCCTCTCTAAGGCGGGGAAGTCTCTGACCATGCTGGAGATGCAGGAGGCCGAGCGCATCTTAAAGCAGCAGCAGCAGCGAGCGCAGCAGCAGAGAGTGAGTTCCTGCTTTTGGCACGAATGTGGGACGTTGTTGGAAACAGAACACACACCGACGCATCTTGTTTAATATTCGCCTCGCAGCATCCTGGGCTGTCCATGGGGAGCTCCTCCATGGGCGGGCAGTGGGCCGACGGCGTGGGCATGTGGGGCGGTCCCGGCGGTCTGGAGGGCAAGGGAGGAAGCGGCGGCTCCTCCAGCAGCATGGGGATGTGGGACGAGGCGGTGAAGAACCAGGCCGGCCTGCGGGGGAACACCAACAACAACCTGGGCCTGAAGAACAGCCGCAGCAGCCCCTCTCTGACGTACGCCACGCTAAACGGTCCACTCGGCACCAGATGAAACCCACTCACCCACTTCTTCATCACAGATCCTTTGGTTTTCTCTCGTAGCGATCAGTACATGATGCGCCGCAAGAGAACGGAGGACGAGGAGAAGCTGCTGAAGCTGCTGCAGGGCATGAAGCCTCAGGACGGCTTCACCACCTGGTGTGAACAGATGCTGCACGCTCTCAACACCTCTGCCAACAACTCCTCTTCCTCTCTGGATGGTAGGAACGCCACCATTTTACCTATTAAGCTTTGCCAAGAGGCGGGGAGAGTTCAACCTAAATTTAGTTCAGCGCATTGAAGACTCGTCACTATCATCTGCACCGTTGCTGCTATTGATTGCAGCCCTGCAATCTCACGTTTCGGGTTATTTTCGTAGCCCGGCTCTGACATTTTGTGGATGTAGAGTCGTCTGCCGAACATGAATGACGTCAACGTTTAACAGTTTGAAAGAAACTGAGCTGAAGACAGAAAAGTGATAACTTTACATATGGATAGGGCTGCAACTAACGTCTATTTTAGTAATCGATTAATTCTTCGATTATTCTGACAATCAGAAATAGATTAAAAGATGCAAATAAACACATAATCCAATTTCTTTCTTTTTTTGAAACCATCACTGTCATTTTTGTCAGTTTGGGCTAAAACAGATAAAGGTTTTTATCTTGGGGGCAAAATTTATATATATTTTTTGTACAGATTTGCTTAATTACTGCGCCGAATATGTTTTTTTTAATCAACAAATGGGCTTTTTATTGAATCTGTACACTCCACTTAACAATTAATCAACTACCAAATTAGTAGACAATCATTTCAGTAATTGATTAACCACAATTAATCAATTCAGCACTACATAACTGAGACATTAGTGGATAGCAGACCACCTGTAGGAAAGTCGTGATGGCAAAGTGTCAAACTCTGATTTCATTAGTAAACAGGAGATTTATCTGGTGGTTTGTTCAGGCAGCAGGAAATCAAGACATCTGTAGCTTGGAGGCGTAACGGTCCGCCACTCCACTCTGATTTATACCGTCAGAGTCGATGGCTATGAATGTCAAAGACGAAAACAACAGTTTGCAGCTGACTTTAGAGTGGTCCTGCTGCCTCTGGTAACCATGGTAACCTTGTGTGTCCGTCCAGTCGCCACCATCGTGGCGTACCTGAAGGAGGTGGAGTCTCCCTATGCAGTGCTGGATTTCATCCGGTCCTACCTTGGGGACACAGTGGAAGCCAAAGAGTTCGCCAAACAGTTTCTGGAGCGACGTGCCAAACAGAAAGCCAACCAACAGAGACAGCAGCAACAGGTACGGCTTTTATAGACCATGCATTTCAGAAATATGACGCAGAATGAAGCTTGTTGAGGTAGAAATATTAGACTTAGTTTCTAGTAGCTGGACAGAGTAGCACATACTTTCCTAATATCATCCAGTCTTGCATACAAAAATATGTTGTTGATATATCTTAAGCATTAATTTTGATAATTGACGATTTTCACAAAGGTGTGAAGTTCTGATATATGAAAGGATAAAATCTAGGTAAAAAAAAATCAATTCTAATGATTCACTTGGATAAAGTCATTTATCATGTTGTATTGAATCTATGAAAGCTTGTAATTAAATGTTCAGAAATGTTTTATGTCCTGTCTGGTTGTTTGTATTTCCAGCTATCAAAAGAAGTGGGTGGGTTGAACATGAACTTCCCTCTGCAGGTAAATTCACTTATTTCTACAAGCTCACAGTAATGGACATTAATGACTCAGTGGTTTGGTGGGATCTTTTATTGCTCAGTTTTCACAAGGCTGCTGCATATTTTAACTCAACAAACACAAAGATCACATCAGATTCTTTAGTTTTTAAAGCAACATTAGTAAATAGAGGCTTTTAGAAAGACAAAAATGTTCTTTTAGAAACATATATACACTATTTGATACAAATGAGTTGTTCTAGCTGATAGAAGTGAGGTCATGTGGGTAACTTCTGTTTGTTTGTTTCACTTTAAGGACTCAATGCGAGGTATGAATCCAAGCACTCTGCAGTCCATGTTTCAGGCCAACCACATGGGCAAAGCTGGTCTCTATGACAACCAGGGAGGAAAGATGAAGAAGAAACCACCCATGATGCTGCACTCTGATCCCAGCATCTTAGGTAAGCGACACCAGCCACTTTGATTTGAATTGAATTGAATTGGGCATGGGCTGTATTTTAACTGGATGAGAAATTTAAACAACATGCTTGTCCGTTTCATTGTGCTGCAGTGACAGTTTGAGATAAATTCAAACTTTCTGTTTGCTTTCCATAAATGTAAAGTTAGAAAAAAAAAAGATCGCTTTAATAAGGAATTACATAATGTAATGTTCATTTCAAAGTTGATTCTTGCTCAAAAGGCTGCACACAAGTGGGTTGACTGGATTGTTTATTTTACACACCCACACACACTTGTGTTTTCTCTCCCTGCAACACCGGGAGCATTAACACAAAGACCAGCAGCCTGTTATAAAACCCAAGCATATTTTTCTAACACATGTAAACAGAGGCTTGAAAATGTTGCACAAAGGGCAGCAATTTTTTCTATTAATACTCACTTCTCCCTTCTCTGTGCAGCAGGGCTGGATGGTACATTTTAACTAATATATGCAATATTTCCATGTGCCTAGAGAGGTTTGTGGTTCTTTATGATGACCACAGGAAATCCAGTTGATTTTTGCTGCCTTGAAAGATTAAAACACGGATAAAAAGCTACAGATAAAAACAGGATTACTCCAAGAAACGGTTCTACATGTTGTTTCTGTTAACACATAAGCATTAACAATGTATTAACTCATAAAGTCAAAAGGATTTTTTATTTTTTATTTCACTTTATGTTCTTTTTGGTGCATGGATGGCATCACTATTACATCACCTTTAAAACCTAATCAATTCAGTCTGTTTTTTTGGATTTCTGACTACAATGGTTCCCCATTAGCCCATTTGTGGTTCAGTATTTGCAGATTTTTTTGTAAAGCAACATGAGAGCTTGAAACATACGCTGCTTCTTGACACGCTGCTTCTTGACACGCTACTATGAAACAGCCAATCCAGGAGCACCATGTGTTTTCCTTGGCTGTGATTGGCTGAACCCCAAAGAGTGGCGATGAGGAAGGCTGTAGATGTTAGCTTCTGCAGTAAAAACACCGTTGATGCATTTTAGTGTACACTTGGTGTTAAACTACTAAAATAGGGAGTTATGAACATTTTTAGAGGACTGAAGTTCTTACAGAATTTAGCTAATAGCAAAATAAATACTGAAATAATTAGGAATTGAACATGCAGTAACTTAAAGTTCTTATTTAATGAAATTTGCACCTAATAAACATCTGTTTAGAATTGTGCATACATAGTCTTGTTTTCATTGTGTACAAATATCATTATTTACTCATTGCATTGTGACATTTTTGTCAGTTAAAGCGAGCAGGGAAGCCTGAACTTTAACTTCCTGGTTATGATGAGTAGAAAATGACTGCAGTGTGTAATAAAATCAGTCCATGCCCAAATTCGATACAAAAAGTGTAAAAATTAAGCGATATGGAACGACATGCGTCAGGCGTGCGTTCATCTTGTAGAAACTGTGTGACCTAAGCGTTGCGTTGTGTGTGTCCCCTGCAGGGTACTCATTCCACAACACGGGCGAATGTCTGAGCATGAATGAGCTGGAGATGGTGGAGGATTACTGATGTGACGCAGCGCAGCAGCAATAGCTACCTGAGGCCTTTTCTGTCTTTTAATCAGACAAACCTGATGACGAATGTGCACTGCTGGGGAACCGAGGGGTGGTGGGGGGGGGGGAATCGGTTTGGGTCGGGTTCTGGAAGGGAAGGGAGCAAAGCATGAGAGACGGTGAAGGGTTAATCCCTTTATCTCCCTCTGGTTATGTAAAAAAAAGAAAAACCAGGGCTCCCTGCTGCACCAGTTGATCACTAGAGCACGGGAGAGGGGGCGGGTGAGCCGGGGGGAGGCGAGGAGGGGGTTTCCTCTGGCACTCAAAAGTTTTAAGCACCTTATTCTGAACTAATGCACTTTATTGAGATGGGATTTGACTAGTTGTTTAATTTCATGTGTACATTTGTGTTTGGAGTCGATGTGCGCCTGACGACGCGTTTTTCGCACACGTCGCCGGCGCGCGTCTGAACTGGAAGCGGGCGGGGGGCTGGGGGGCAGGAGTCGGCGTCGACGGGACGAAGTTAGGTTTAGAAAAGTCAGGGGGACCTTTTTTGTTTCGGTTTGAACCGTATCAGAAAGCAAATCCTTTCTCAAAAGACAAACACTGTTGATATTTCTCTTGTTGAGCATTTTTTTTACATTTATATGAAAAGTAAAGCTATTGAAAAAAAAAAATGGAGTATAAAAAACTTGAAGATTTGCACTTGCCTAAAAAAGAAATGACAAAAAAAAACAACAAAAAAATGGGGTTAGTTTATAGCAGTGAATATTTTTGTGAATGTGTGCGAGCGAGTGTGATCCAGTCTGCACAATGTTCTTTTATTTTCCTGTTGCTTACCGAGATGTATGAAACATAAAAGAGGCCATTTTTTTTTGTCTTATTTTGTTCAGTAATTTCTCCTCATGTTCAGAGTGTGAATGTGTGCACCCCCTTCTTTTTTTTGTTGTTATTTTTTCCAAACGGGGGATTTCATCTGTTTGTTCCGAGAGTGTGACTGAACCAGAGAGAGAGGGCAAACTGCACAAACATCCTTTCTCTCACCAGCTCTTCATCTTCAGATAGATTTAAAAAAAAAAGAAGAAAAAAAAGAAAAAAAGATGCATACATTTTGTAAATGTTAGCTTTGTTCTCATGACATGATGGCTCGCCGCTGGTTTATTTCCCTCTGCTTCTCTGCGGCCCTTAAAGGGCCGGCGGACGCAGCGGATCATGAGGGGGGGAGTTGGCGCGTGTGTGCATCAGAGTGAGATTTTCTAAGTGTGAATGAGAGTGTGTGTGCGCGTGTGTTTTCAGAGGATGTGTTCATTTACTGTTCATAGAAGTGAGTTAAGACTACAGGTACTCATTTTGTATGTGCTTTTTGTTTTCTACGTGTATGAATGCACATTTGTGCCTAAGAACTTTGATATAGGGTGCATGGCCATTGAGACATTAACTCTTTTCGAGAGCGGATGTGACGTGTGTCGGTGCTCAGCACATTGTATGTAAAGTTTGTAAGTTTATATCGTAAATATTTCTAGTTGTCTTTGGGGGGGAGGTGGGGTGTTTGGGTTTTTTTTGGGGGTGGTGATCCATCAGAAAGGTTAGTCCAGTTCGTTTTTTTTGTTCTTTTTTTTTTTTCCTGGGGTGTGATCACGTTGCCTTTTGTCAGCTCTCGATCTTGTGAATGAAAGGTGTCGAGTTTCTGACTCTGGAAAAAAAAAAATACAGCATCTTTTAATGTGCGACTGCACAGAAATGGTGCGAGAAATGTTAGCATATTGTGTTACTTACTCGTTGTTGCAATTTGATAATGACGAGTTGTTTTTTTTAATAAAAATATATATGGAATATATACATTATATACAAAGTTTAAAAAGTATTTGGACTAAGATAATGAGCACTTGGGGCTGCTATTTTTGTTGTGTGTTAATTTTTTTTATTTCGTTTCCCTAATTTTTTTTGTTTCCTCGCCATGTGAAGTGTGTATTATTTTTTTTATTTTTTTTCTTAAAACATTGAATGTATTCCAAAAAAAAAAAAATTTACAAACCCGTGCTGATAACAGATTTTGTTTTTCCTCAGAAGATTTCAAAAAAATGGAAACAAAACAGAAAAAATAGCTTCTAAGAGGTTTTCATTTACACAGCGGAGGAGAAGAAGAAGAAGAAATGGAAAATAAAAACTCTGGATGGACACAGTTGAACACACTGCCTCTAACAATCCTGGTCGTAGTGACTCAGAATTAAAAAGAAAGGACTTATTTTCTATTCCATACTGGAGCTTTGGTTGTTTACAAGCCACATGGATAACTGTGGGTGCAGTTTTGTTTAATTTTTTAAAGTTTTTTGTTGTCTTAGTTTTTGTTCCCACATGAGACGGGTGGGGTTTGCAAGTGCGCTTCTGCCATATGGACAATGAGTGGTGTTGGGGTCTTTTTTTTTTTGTTTTTGTTTTTTTTTTGCTTGAGGACGAGTGGCAGGAATCTGAACAGCATGGACAAACTCCTCTAAGTCGGCCTTGTTTATATATACATACATATATATAAAAAAAAGAAACCTCGAGGATGGACTTTGTTTTCTGGATTGCAGGGCTGAAAGAGCCTTGAGGGAACTGAGAGGCCAAAAAATGAATAAATAAATAAAAAGAGGAGGACACCTGATTTGTGCGCTCGTCTTCACCTCAACCCTCCCACGCACTCGCACCCTGCCCTCACCGACTCACCTATGCACTTTTGTTCATTCAAGCTGTGAGGTACAATTCTGGGGATGGGAGCACAATTTACAACAGGAGGATTGCTACGACTTTTGATTTAAGAAAAAGAAAAGAAAAAGTCGCCGAAAACGATATTCCCAAACTAAAAGCGAGAGACTTTGAGAAGCCCCGTCTTCTCCCACCTCCTGTATATAAGCATATTTTTGTATTACCTTTCAAAGTAGAACGAGAGAAAAAAAAATTGCAAATGGATGAAGGAAAAAAAAAAATTCATGAGACGTTGGACTGAATGTTCCTCATGGAAAAGAAACCAATAGTTTTCAATAGTTTTAAGTGGACTCGCTGTGAGTTTCCCTTTATATGCCACTAACCTTGAAATAATTGGGGGATGGAAGGGAAACGAGCGCGGACTGGAGGCCACATTGGACTGGTGGCCGCTTGTCAAAGCGGAGATTGGCGCGGCCACAAGAGTTTGATCAACTCGCACAGTCGAGAGCCGTACGCCGTTCTGAAGAGCCGTCGCCAAGGACGCTTCCACTTGGTTTTCCCCAACCTGACGACTGCCTTCAGAGCGGTGGAGCTCCTGCAGGAGGAGAGCTGCGTGGTAAGTTCTTTTAAAATATCTCACTTCATCAAGAAGCCAGTGTTGGATCTGTTGTTTTCAATTCATTGTCTACAAGTTTTACCCAAAATCTTTTAACTTTTCTTTGGCGTGTATCCTGTAGAGTTTGATTTCCAAATTGTTTGCTTTGGGCTCCTCTTCTGGTTTTTATTGTTCTCGACCTTTAAAGACGACTTTTATCGTTACGTAGCGGGTGGTATTCAGTTGTACACCTCTGTTCACCCAAAATCTCTGAATTCGACTAGTGGATGGCAGTTCAGTTTACTTCAATAAAGACGAGCTGAAATATTTTTCTTTACACCAAAAAAAAAGCATGTCTAAGATAAAGCAAACACTTTGGCAAAACTTTGAATGCACATGTCAAGTCTCTGGTTTGTTCCTGTATTCATCATCTGAGAAAATGCTGTTTTATGTACTGAACAGGAAATAATTATTCATGCTTTTGTTTCATCGACTGGTTCACTGTATGTAAAACCTCCTTAGAACGGCTGCAAGTTGTCTCGCAACCGTTCAAAACCTGGGATCCAGGGTTTTTTTTAAATATGTGAGTCCAATCTTAGTGGAACTACACTAGGTCTGATTTATTTTAGGGTGCAAATTAAAATGTTCCTAAACATCCAAGCCAGTTTCCTTTCATTAAAGGGTGACAGTTGAGTTGTTCTCCCAAACTTTGCCAATTGGTGATGCGTCTGGTTAACATGAAAAAAATAAAAGACCCTAGAGACATTCCCGTTGTTCTTAGACTTTTACTGAGATTTTTAGGCTTTTCAGCTGTTCTGAGTATTTGTCCAATGAGAAACGTGCCACAGTCTAAAGGCAGTGGAGAAAAATTCAGCCCCCACCCTTCTAACGTAAGAACCGAGAAGTACGGTAAGCCTTGGTCCAATTTGTGACTTTAAGTTGTTTTCTCTTTCTGTGTTTCCTCTTCTCAGGTGATTGGCTTTGCTTTATTTGCTGCCCTCTGTGACGAGGATTTAATCTGCGGCCGACCCATGAATCAGCTCGCCTAAACCTGCTCTTTCGAACTTTTACCCCAAGACACTTGTCTCATCCTCGGACTGGGCAGTCCATCGGCATTATCAGTCGGACAGTTCATCACCCATTGCGTTTGGCTCGGGGTTTGATCAGACGCTCTCAGACGAGGATAAGGGCAAAAAAGAAGAAAAAAAAGGGGGAGGGGACGATGGTCTCAACCCACCTCAACCTGAGACCTTGGAGAAATGGTTCGTTGAACAACCGGCCCCATCCTGTCTAAGAAGTCTCGGACAAGAAAACGCAGAAAGATGGCGGCTGTTTGAAATCCCTGCTGCCGTGGAACTGGATAGACTTGTACAAAAGCAACAACAAAAAAAGACTCTAAAACACGACTAAACACACAAACACGTCGCAGAAAATTCTGAAGTCCAAAGGAGCGGCAAACATATACACTACATGCACATTTCCAGCGGAAGTTACACATAATAGGGATCCATAAATATCAACTCACAGAGACACAAACACATCAGCGCTCATCAATTCAAATGGTGTGCTTTGTAAATAGTGTAAAAGTTGGTTTGGATGACGTTTTGTTTGTTTCTCATAGTGGGGTTTTGCTTTATTTCTTTGTTCAACATGCCTTAAATTGTATAGCCGAGTCTTGGATGACTAACTGAAAATGTTCTCGATGATAAAACTTAGTTGGAAACCATCTTGTTAACTGTATTCAGGTTGAACAAAGTTTTCAACAGCGCTTTTTGTTCTGTTGGCTAACAGAATTGTTGTGTATAGACCTCCTTACATAATACATCCAATCACCTTTAAAAGTTACTAGCTAACTACAGAGTAGAGCGACAAGTCTTTAATGTTTTTTTTTTTTTTCTAAATTTGCTGGTGGTTGGATTTTTGTTGCTCTTTTGTTTTCATGAAAACGCAGAGTGAATTTGTTCGGAGTTGATTCGTTTGGTTATTTTCTGAAGGTCTGTACTCTGGGGAGCTGAGCTGACCGGGTTATAACCGAGCCCTCGCTGTGCTGCGTCAGTATGCAGTTTGGGTAAATTTAGGCATCCTTAAATTTCAGATATGAGTTGGTGCATTTGGACTTTTTACACTCCGGGAGAATTGTACGATTTTTAGAAAAAATATATATATATATACTGTTGTGCAGATGTGAGAGAATCTCAGGCTTATTTATGTGAAAAGGAAGCTTTATAATTGGAGATCCGTTGATTGGGGTTTTCATGACCAATTCTGATACCTGTGTTTTTAAGATCTGGAATCCCGATTCTGCCATCTTCCATTTTCTGTTTAATAACTTTTACAGTAAAGAAAAAAGAAACAATCAGAGCAGATAACTTTATAGATATAATAATTTTGAACGGATGTGGCAGAATTATAAGTTGGTTGCCGTTTATGAGTCAAAGCCAGTGGTAGTTCCCACATTTAACCAAACACAAATACTATTTTGGAAGCAAAACTCGGTAACACTTTTTATAACTCCTCAATAAGATCTAAAGTATTTATCGGTTTACCAATCTTAGGCTTCGCTGTTTGTTTGTTTTTTTCATCCCAATCTCTGCCTGTAAGAATTTTGGATTTTAAAGTAGTGATCAAATGTCTGATTGTTTAAAATATACATATATATATATAGCCCAATAATTTCATATTGAACTTGCAGCTGCAGATCAGAGACCAACTGTAGCATCGGTAATGAGATGCAGTGAGTTACTTTTTCTTCTTTTTTCTTTTTTTACAGTGAAAAACTCCAGGGGGCGCTACTCCTTATTGACTGAACATGCAATTACGCTATAAAAAGTTCCTTTAGATGCAACATTGCAGCTTCTTTTTTTTTTTTTTTTTTTTGCAACATTGCAGCTTCTTTTTTTTTTTTTTAAGCGCTGATGTTACCTCCCAGTGCTCTCTAGCACATATCGCCCTGGGTGGAGAGCCAACATGGGTTTCAAACATTTCTCTGATTTTCATTAAACTATTGAAGTATGTTAGTTGATGTCAAAAATGGTGGGATTTATTATTTTTGCTGCACTTAATGTGCAGAAATGGAAAGTATCCCTAATCTACCAATCAGAGCCGCTGAAAGGAAAAACTGGCCCGATTCTTTAGATGACTGATTTGCGCGTCTTTGTTTCTATTAGAAGGTGAAAGCCTCTTCGATCTGGGGTGGTCAACTCTGGCGCTCGAGATCTACCATCCTGCAACTTTTAGAAGCTTTCCTTCTCCATCACGCCTGAATTTTTTCATAAACACGTCATTTAGCTCGGTAGAGGCCTGGTCAGAAGATATTTGTGTTGAAAAGAGATTCACCTAAAAGTTGCAGGACGGCAGCTTTCAAGGACTGGACTTGGCCACCCTTGATCTAAAAAGATTTGAAGCATCAAGTGTTTTTAATCAGTTCATTTTTGTACCTTTGCTAACTACAGAATGTCATTTTTAATACAAGCAGCTGATGATCATCGCCAACTAGTGTTTAATTATCTTCCTTAGCCATCACTGAGAAGTTGCAGAAGACTCCATTAGGCTAGAATTGTTAAATTGCGACCAAATGTTTTGCATTTGCAAAAAAAAAAAAAAAAATTCAAAATCTACTTTAAGCAACTTCAGCAATTAATTTTTTAGATGACATTCGGTAGTTTTAGTGCACTGAAAAGGCTTTTTAATATTATATAAACTTAAGAAACTTTGTCCAAAAAGAAAAGGAAAAAGGATGATTGGTTGCACACTTATTAAATTGATCATGTGATTCTGTTGCAGCAAATTTAAATCAGATTGTGATTTCACAGTAATTGTACCCCAGTCAGCTCAGCTCCCCCATTTGGTTTGAGTCTTTTGAACGTTGTTAAAATAACAGCAAACTGTACATTTAATGAAACCATTTCGGAAAAAGAACAAGTGAAAAAATGTGTAAATAGTTTGGCTCCTGTTTGAAGAACAAAATAAATACTAAATAAATGGCATTTAGCTGTTCCTAATGTGTTTTTTTTTTTCTTTTACAAACTCATCAGAAAATACAATATAGTTGAGGTTAATTTTGTTCAGTAATTTAATTTAAAACGTATAAATTAATTTCAGTGTTACATTTCAGCATACATTTCTGTGAATTTTGATGACTGGTTACTGCATAATAGAAAAAATAAATTTCATTTATTTGGAAAAAAACGAGTTTGGACCACTGAAGAACAATAAAATCTTTTTTATTATTATTCTTAGTCCAGGTAAGACAGTTTTGGTTAACTTTTAGTTTAGAATGGGCTTTACTTTACACCCTTTGAAAGTGTCAATCCATGATGTTTGTTTTTCCTTCCACTAAGTTTTTCTAAGATGTGATTGGCTGCTGGGCTACAGTCAAATCGCAGTCTTTCTTAGACCCATGTAATCTAATTTTGAGTAACTTAATGTTATGTTTCCATTTAATGACAAGTAACTGAAATCCAACTAAATACATAAAATAACTGATACTTTTTCTTTTCCCGAGATCCATCTGTATATTCTATTCTAAACAAAATCCTTAAACTCAGAGGAAACCTGATGCGGAAGTGGAGGGGACCAAATCTCAAATCCGTTTAAACGAATTCTCGCGATAGTTCCAAACACATGGCTGCCTACTTGTGTTTACAACTTCTCGAGGAGCTGGTAAGCAGCACAGAAGTTCCCTGCAAAGAAGACGTCGACTTGTATTTGGGGGGATCTTGTCTTCTTCGCCTGTGTGAAAACGTTTGAAGCCGCAAAGAGGGAAAAGGACACGAAGCTCAGCGTCAACGGTCTGAAGAGCTACAGCAGGTGCGTAGCTGCATATTGTTAGCACAAGCTAGTGCTAACTGAAGCTAAACAGAGCTTGGTGGCTGTTTCTTTGTTCCAGACACATAAAATGTGCTTTCTCCATCGTCAATATAAATGTGGAGGACAAAAAAGCAGCAGGGCTGGAGGGAGATGTATCTGTGGATATTTTATGCTGTTAATTTGAAATGACGACTGACCGTTTTGAAGTATCTGATCTGTCACGACTCGCCACAGGTGTTTGGAGGAGCATTATTGCAGCTTGCTAAAGCGCACAAATATATACCTTGTTATAACACGAACGCTAAATGTTTCAGATTCAATTGTTGTTGTCGACCGTTTCTTAAACCTACCCAGTATGTTGAAATTGTGCCATTACTGCACAGTATTTTTATTCTGTTTTTTATATTATGCTATTTCTATCTTTGTGTGAATATACTTGCTTTCCTGTCTGTGACTTTCTATTCTGATTACTTGTCCAAAGAAACCTTTCAGTAAAGCGGTTCCACTTTAAACGTAATAAACGACCCTTAGCAGTAACGTTACATTAGATGGACATGCATACAGACAGGGGCTCATTGTTAGCAGTCATGATACAGATGTTTAAAAAACTGAAATTGTATGCAATTCGGTAGCTTAGTTTTTACTCTGGAAAAACTTTGGAAAGTCTACCTTTTTGTTTGGATTAGATTTATTCAGTGGGATTAGTAAGCATCAAAATTTTAGCTCCCTTGTTGTTAGCACCGTCTACCTAGTTTTCTCACCTAGTTTTCTTTTATAACATTTCATAAGGTTGAAGAAGACAGAGGGATATTTGACTATTTCTTTTGGCACATATGACTTGATCAGTGGTGACAAACTATCAGAAGACATAAAATTAATACTCCAGGTCAAGAATCATCGTTATTATAAATGTCTGCTGTGTGTGTGTGTGTGTGTGTTTTTGTTTTTAATTCACGCAGACACATACTGACTAAATCAAATTTGAAAATGCTAAGTAGTATTTTTGTTTCTTAAACTGTCTTCTAAAGAAATGACTGCAGAACAGAGGAACATGCGAACAGGACGGCGTCGATGAAAGCTGTTCAGTCTGCAGAGTAAATGTTGGTTTGATGTTTGTGAATGCATGTAGGGGATATTAAATCATTCTCCATGCAATGCCATTCCATTTGCTCTTAATTTTACGTATTTATGAGCATGTCTTTGTTTTTCCATTTGTACGCAGTGCCAAAAGCAATAAAAATGAATTTTCTATTTGTATGAGTGAAGGAGAGGTTTAGAAAGACATCAGCTTCACAACGAGGGAAAAAAAAACTGTCTTTAATGCTTCTTGAAACGAGCAAAAATGTTCCATGAAAACCGGGCTTTTATCTTTACCTGCTTCCTGTTTTCTGTAGGTGGGTGATGTCCTCAAACCCCGACAGACTCAGCCGTCCACACTGCAGGAGGAAGCACTATCCCAGTAGCACTTACCTCACCCACGTCTGACAGCCACCCGCCGGACTGCAGGCCTCAAAACGCCGGGAGGAGGACCGATAAAGCCATGTCCGATTCAGCTGGAGGTGGAGAGAGCGGAGGCGTGGCGGCCGGTGGGCAGGACTCTGAAGCAGACGGCGAGCCCCCTCAGCAGGTCCCGCCTCTACTCTGTCAGTCTGAGCTGGTGGAGCAGGAGACCCCAGAGGACGAGCTTCCACCATCAGCCAAGCGCTCCAGGATGAGAGAGGAGGAGCAGGGAGATGGAACACCAACGGAGTCTGGATCTGCACAGGGAGACACCTCCACATCCGCACAAAGTAAAACACTCGTCTTGATAATCGAGTGCGTTTAAAAACTGGAAGTGTGGCAGAAATACTGTACTCACAGATTTAAATTTTATTTGTTTTATAGCAACACATGAGTTACAGCAACCTGAGGGGGGAGATCAGAGAGACGAAGATGTAGCAGAATGCCACCAGAACGGAGATGGAGGACCAGATGCTGCAGAAGGAGACGAGACGGGACGAGAGGAGGAGTGCGATGGCGACGGAGCAGCAGACAGCCCCGCAGCAGGACAGCAGTAAGTTAAAGAACTTTTGTTCAAATTTATGTTTTGCATCCTGACTTTAATTTAAAACGTCTCACAGAAAAGACAGCAGACAGAAAATACAAAGCAAGAAGGTTTTACACACGGTGGAGCTTCAAACTATTGTGATTGCTTCCAGGAAAGATTTTAATCTCGGTTTGGTTGATTTTAATTCGGTGTCACGATCTCCATGTGATTGTTGAGGCGCACACTTCTTTATTTTTTTCTTGTTTAATCTTAAATTAAAAGAAAAGACTTTCATGTGTTTTGTATACAGTTGTAGTGCCCCCGTCAGGCCAAACACAAGATCTTCCCTCTTTTTGTTTGTTTTTTTCCAATAAAAGTTTTTTTTTTTCTTTTCTTTTTTTAGAAAAAAAATCACATTTGACTGATGTCACTTAATCTATATGTTCAAATATCAATGGGTATTATAGAAAATCCACTAAGGACTTTGTGGTTATATTTGAGATTCCCTGCTGTGCCTGTTTGACCATTTTCATGAACTCCTCATCACCTTGAGATGCTAAACAGGGAGAGATGGAGAAATGACTACAACGAAAGAATGGATAGAAAATGTGGGACTCCATTAGTTCTAATGACAAAGTTTAGGACAAAAACAGAAGAAATAACCTACTGAGTGGAATTTTATTTCATAAAGTAATTATTTATAGTAAAAATTAAAAAAAAATGTATGAATGTTTGTTGATTTTTAAGCATTGTAATAATTCAGACAGTACAACATTTAAAAATCATTTCATTTGCAAAATGGAATCTCTACAAGTTTTTTTTTTTCTTTTCCACAAGCTTTCTTTATTTTCTGACCAACATCAAACTTCAGCTGTTATGGGTGTGTGTCCCATGTGTGTATTTTTCTTCCAGCCTGGACCTGGATTTTACCCAGAATCCCTCAATGCTGACCGGTTCCTGGACGGAGTACTCCAGCTTTCCAGAGAATTACCTGAAGGGCTGCAAATGGTAATCCTGATTTACGACAAACATGAACAAAACACACTGGAGCAGGTGGTTTTCTGAGCCACTTGTGTATTTTATCTTTGGCCTAATCACTCATAAGTCATTTTGAGTTTAGTAAATGTCTTCCTCCCATTAAAACAAAAGGTGAAGGAGAATTTTCACTCTATCAATTGAGGTATTGTGCAAATCATCTTTTATCAGAGACAATATTACAACATGAAGCAAGTTGAGTTAATATTACGCAAACCGTCTCCTCCATTTAGGGCCCCCGATGGTTCCTGCATCCTGACTAACAGCGCCGACAACGTCCTCCGCGTTTACAACCTCCCTCCAGAGATTTACAGCTACAGCTGGGACTCCATCCCTGAGATGGTGAGTCAGAAATCGGCAAATGTTTTTTTTCCAAATGCTTCGTAAATAACAGTTGGAACCATTATTGACAATTCAGATTTTAAAGGAGCAACGTTTTTGCGTATTTAAATATTTATTAGCAGCATCAGTTTGTGTTTGTGAATTTATTTTTACTTTCATGAAACTATTGGGCCTTCTGAATTAGATGTAGGGATAGAATTTTATCGTGGTACTATTGTGATGGTGATAAAAAAAAGTATGTATTATTCTATTTTTAGGTAACCGTATGGCTGTGACTCCATGGCACAGCATTCACAGCGCCACAAACACAAATATTCTTGAAAAACATTTCTATTTGAAATAAAGATGTGATTTATATCACAAAAACTGCACACAGTAACTACATTCAATAATATTCCCAAATTTATTGATATTTATTGATGCTCTTGTGGAGAAAGTAGTTAAAATAAGATTTTCAATAATACATGCAGGTGTCTATTGACTTTGGGTGTTTTTTTGGGTGTTTTTTTTTTTTTTCCTAATTATTATACCAACTGCTATTTTTTGGATATTTGTGTCTATGCCGCCTTTTGAGGTTGAGAGAGTATAAATGTCTCTCACCAAACACATCCTTCTGCTCACTCAGCCAAACCCTGAGCCATCCATTCACCCAACTTTTTACCCAAACTAATCGTCCAAATATACCTGCCTGCTCACCCGTTCATACGTCCTCTCCACCTGTCCAGCCGACCGGCTCCCTCTTCCTCAGGCGCACCAATCCATCCACCCACACTTTGAGTCGCACCAAATGTATTTCTGAGGATTTAACGGGTAGAGGAAAATGGCCGTCGTGTCTTTTTAAGATTTGAGAAAATATCGAGCGCGGAGCCAGTCTCTCTTTTTCTATTATGGCGCTGGCAGATCAGGATCACTGAACAAAAATAATTGAAATGTAATCCATTTTCCTCCACAAAGATCTCCCAGGCTTTTTTCACGAGACGAGAAAATTGAGCTTGATTTCTTTATTTCTCAAAGGCAGCAGTCGGCCTTTGAATTTTACTGCGAGTTATAGCCTGTTTTATTGCCTCTGATCTCGCAAATTTATGAACGATTGAGAATTATTTATTTTTTTATTTTTTTACTTTTTAACAATTATATTGTCTTGCAAAGAGGCGATGTAAAAGCATCAGATTTTCCAGCCCAGCAAATGAGAAAAAACGTCTCAGCTTGTGATTATATGAGCAAAATCTGCAAGGCTCATTACTTCATAAAACCCACTTTGAAGCTCTGGAATGCTCTTGGTGTTTCCCATAAGCCCATTATTATAAAAACTCAAATTTAGCTGTTTTTAAGCTTTAACTGTATTGGTGGAGCCATGAAGTGGTTAATGCATTTCATATTTGAAATCACTTTGACATGAATTGGTTTTTGGAGCAACTTTTGTCTGTTTGTGGATGATGGAATTTTTTTTTTTTTTCCTCTAAATATTTATGAGTTGTGACTTGTTCAGAAAAACGTCACATAAAACCATCTTCACCGTTATTTTAAAGGGAGGATTCTGGGAGTTGTGTTACTTCGCTCAGCATTTCCTCTTGTAAAGCTGTTCTTAAACTTTCCTTCTCAAAGAGAAAAGGAGAAACGCACATCGCTGTTTACTGCACGTCCACTTCCAGTTACTCCGTGTTCTGGTAAACGTTCATCTGACGCTTTGTCCTCTTGTGTTCCCCGGTTCCTCCGGCTTACAGACAGTCCTCTCTTTGCAGGCCATTAAGCAGCCTTTTAAACTCAGAAGAGAAATTTATTGTAGCTCTTTTACTGAAGTCCTTGGAAATCTCATTTCATGCCTTGATACACTTTACTGGGAAGGACCAGAATCTGATATGTTGCTGTTCGTCTCACACCTGACTGTCATTAATTTAACACTCCTGACTCCACATTTAACTTCAAATTAACCTTCTATTATACAGGAGCATGTGCTTTGTTAATCATGTCTTAGTTTGGATAATTTTCCTTAACTTAAATACTGAAATACTTTAAATACTTTACTGAAATAGACGTCGTATATAAATGTTGAACCCAGATGTGCAGCATGGAGTGGCAGGCGGTATGCTGCACACGGATTCATCCTTATTTGTGTCCTGTTCTTCCTGATCCAGAGTCCCGTGCTCAGGATGGCTGAAGGAGACACCATCTACGACTACTGCTGGTTCCCGAAGATGAACTCGTTGGAGCCAGACACGTGTTTGTGAGCTGAAGCCAATATTTTTCTGCCTAACTTTAACTAGACCCTCCCAGTAGTTGAATATAAAACAAAATGAACACATATTTAACATTTTGACCACCTCCTTGTCACGTCTGTCCCTTGGTGTTCCTCAAGGTTGTGTGTTTGGTCCTCTATATTCTCCCTATCAGCCTCTATACCTTCTACCAGTCGACCAAATCCATAACGCCAAATTTTCTCCAACCTAACCACAATAAAAGTGGCGTATTAATGACTAACATGCCAGATTAAGGATCTAGAATAAGATAAAAAGCTTCAGTGACTTCAGTTAAGGTGGTTCAACGATGGAAAAAAGAGACTGGGCTGAAATGACATCAATAATCGGCTCCATTTTCAAAATCACTGCTAATCTGAAACAACTCAAAGGCCTGTTACATATTTGTCAAATATAATGTATGAGATCTTGATGAGGCCCAAAACTTTTAGTCAAATTGTCAAAGTGGGACTTAAATCTGATTGAGATGCTGTGGCTGGATTGGAACATTTAATGAAATGTTGGATAAAAACGACTCATTCCTGGGTATCACAGTTAGCTGCTGCCACCAGGCCATGTTGATTTGGACTATATAATCTTTTAAAACAGATTTTTGTGTTTACTCAAGTTATCTTCGACATTAAAATAGTTTTGTCGGAAACATTTAATAGTGAAGGAATGAAAAGGAGAAACAGAAGCTGGCGCCTTGCAAATTGGGATTAACGTCGAGTGTGTTTCAGCGGTCTGCAGTTAAGCTAAACGACGGTTCGTTTTCTGAAAGATCCTCTTTGATCTTCAGGATGTTTGCGCTCGTTACGGGAGCCGCTTGTGATGTCGGGGGAAATAAAAGCTGCGAAAGCGTTCTGATGTCGCTCATTACCAGTAAAGTGTCGGCCCTCTTCCTGCCTCCTTTGAGGCCGGCGGCGAGTTTTTTTTAAAACGCGGTCCGGCTGGTGAGAAAGCACTCCAGAACCCGCACGACACCTTATGGCGAGATGAGGATCCCGTTTTCATCTTCCTCTTCTCATAATTGTGACATCACCGCGTGCGGGGTTCAGCACCAGCAGCAACGCCCAGGCTTCCGCCTCGGAAACGGCGGCGGGACCTTCGGGGTCCGAGCTAACAAGCCGGGGTCAAGCTCCTGGCAGCGTTCCCCCTCGTCTCCTCCTCCACCCCGTCCCTCAGCTCAGCATCGCCTCCCAGTAACAAACCTCCACCCTGCGGCAGCTCCCTCTGATCACACCCGAGCTCTGACGCCACTCCATGATGGCCGCCCTCACAGGCAGAGGGGGAGATGCAGAGATGAGAGCCGTGCAAACAGGAGGATGATGAACAAACGTCTCATGCGAGGCGGGGGAACTGCCAGAGAGCTTAGTGTGTTTCTGCCAGGACGGAGCAGGAAGCAGATCACCTCCACCTTTGCTTCAGATGAAATATTATTAAAGGAAAAACAAACGCAGTCGCTCCTTGAACCGAGCGCTGCGTGATTCAGATCCCCCTACCCCCATCCTGCGTAGAGGGACCAAGGGTCGTCGTTACGGCGCTCGCTTCCAGGCTTCGCTCCAAGATAGCAGCGGTCTAGCATTATAATTGGGCATTTCCCAGCTCAAGGGGGCCGTAACAGAGCAACGCAGCAGAGGCTGGGGCTAATTTCCTTTTGTCTGACCGAGCCGCCGCCGGCACGGTGTTTCAGCATTTGTTCAGGGCTCGATAATTAAACTTAAAAAGACCGGGCTCGCACCGACTCCGGCCTGATTTGAATCTCCGCGACTCGTCTCTGTAATGAGGCGCGGCGCGGGTGCTGAGTGTTTGTTTCCAGGCACTGATACGCTCAGGCAGGTGTGCAGCAGCTGATGTTGGGAACGACGGCAGGAATCAGTCAGAAAATCCTGTTTTGCAAACACAAAAAAGATTTCAAAGCACGCAGACAGCCTGTTTGGTTTAATAGTTTTACACACTAAGCATTTTTTCCCCCTAGAATCAAGGCATTCTTTTTTTTTTCTCTCTGCTTGTTGGTATTGTTCCAGAAAAATGCCTCGAGCTGCAGTTAAGATTTATTATTAGGAGTCCTTGGTGTTTTAAATAATCTGTTTCTAATAAACTCTCTTCCTTTTATCTCAGTGCGGACACGGCCAACGGTTTTGGAAGTGACACAAATGTTGTGATTTATAGCTTCATTTTTATATCCCAAAGAAAAACATTTCTGGAGTTTCAAGGGCTTTGTTAAATTAGAAAAATAGATCAGATTAATGCCGAGAGAATATTTCCAGTGTTGACCATTCTTCTTTCTAACTTCTCTACTTCCGTTTATTCGCTGGATGTGAGTTTCTAGGACAAAATCCGGTTTCACTGGTGCTTTGAGTTGATCTGTTGGCTGTTAACTCGTAACTAAAACCAGAATATTTAGTGAAATTTAAGGAGATTTTATGTGGCAGACCAACACAAAGTAGCTCATTATATGGAAGTGGAAGGAAAACGATGCATGGTGTTGGGAATAAAAATGTGGAGTGTTCAAAGCATTAGTCTGCTGCAATAAGTAATTAATTACATTATACATTAAAATGAGCTTGATCATTTCCATTTCGTTGATTATTAATTTTTTTTAAAGAGCAATTTTGTTTCCAGAGGCGTTATATTCAATGTTGTTTGTAGTTTTTTTATTTTATTTTTTAATTCATTTGTTTTTGGTTATCGTTTTAATTGCGGTATTTAAAAATATTTTAAATATCTTCCTGTGCCAATGAAAAGTGTTCTTTACAGAATTAAGTTTATTGAACTCATGTCATTATGCTGTCATCAACATATTACTTCAAAACGTTCTCAACTCACAATCGTTTGTCGCAATAATTACAGGGACGACTTATCAAATAATTTGTCATTGTGACAGGCCTCGCTGAGCATATTACACCTTCCTTTTGTTTTGCACGTTTTTTTTCCTCCTGACCTCGAATGTCACCGCTTTGTTCGTCAGTCTGGCCAGCAGCAGCCGCGACAACCCGGTGCACGTTTGGGACGCGTTTTACGGCAAGGTGCGGGCCAGCTTCCGGCCCTACAACCACCTGGACGAGCTGACGGCGGCGCACTCGCTCTGCTTCTCGCCCGACGGAGAGCAGCTGTACTGCGGCTTTGAGAAGATGGTCCGAGTCTTCTGCACGGAGCGGCCGGGCCGAGACTGCGAGGAGCGCCCCACTGTGGGTCAGTCTTCATCTTTTTCACCTAAAACCAAACTAAATGTTATTTCTCTTTTCACTGAGAATTCAGCTGTTATTTATGCTTAAGCATTTCCACTCCCATAAGTTTATAATTATTATAATCATTGTGGAGATGATGCTGTTTGCCAGAACAGATTGAAAAGTCGACTGAAATCACATGGTGGCATTCATACCATTATTCCTAGACAATAAACTCCTTACAGAATCTATAAGTGTCGGTTGTCTGCTGTTTTCAGTACGTTTGACAGCTCACTGTGTCGCTCCCGTCTGACTGAAGTCTCCTTGAACGAAGCAACAAGCAGCTTTTATTATGTTCTTCAAACAACAAAAGCGAGCGAGATGTTTACTGCGATGAATTCCTCATTTCTGTCGCGCCCTTCAAGCAGCTTCTGTCCGTTCAAGGAGGTTTAGATGTGCTGACATTAACCACAGCCGGTGTCTGTGGACGGAGACGTTTCTTTGTACTTAACTTAATGAAGGATCTGGACCAAAACAGCCACTTTTGAAAATGTCACTAAATGTTGTTTTTATTTTTTCCAAGTCAAAGGTTGCTTTTATTCCTCCCCTCAACTCGTTTCTCATTGTTTCTCACGTGAAGCGCCAGGATATGCAGGAGGACGGGTGACTTTTGACACAATACGTCAACTAGAACCTGAGAAAATGCACCGTCCTTCAGTCAGGACTTAAAGTCTTTACCTGATTCTAAAATGAGTTCAGTTTAATCTCAAGTGAAAAAAGAATACTTTCAGTTAAATAAAGAAGAAACAATTTTAAGTCCACTCTGTGGAGACAACACTTATTTATAAGTGGAGAAGGTTTAAGGCCAATGCGCGATATATCGGCATCGACAGCGATATCGGCCAATATTAGTCATTTTTCATATCGGTATCAGTTCAATAAGTAAAACAGATTTGATATTGATTTCCATCTTTTTGACATTTGTGTTTCTGGAGGGAAAAGAGACGGAGCTGGTCAGTTTCCTCTGCGTTTCTCTACATAAGAAACGCAGAGGAAATGCCTAAATTTCACTGAATTTTGAAGAAATTATGAATCAATTAAGCTCCTTCTCCTGCTGCCCACAAGGTTTCTTAAAGTTCTCCCTGTCATTGCATCTGATTTGACTTGAAATGGTGAAAAGTCTACATTTCACCAGTTAAATAGCAGTCTGGGTCACCAGCAGAACTGTAATCCTAAACGGAGCAGAAGGACTGAAAACATGGAAGAAGGTGTCGGAGTGGCCTAGTCAAAATTCAGACGTAAACCTGAGTGAAACGCTGTGGTGGGAACTGAACTAGCTGTGCACAAACACATGAAAGACTGATAAAGTTGTAGCGTTATTGCTGCTTGGGCTCCACTGTGTTTAACAAATAACAGTGGGGAATATTTCTGCGTATTTTTGTACGGTTCAGGTTGGATTCAAATGGTCTCATAACTGTAAAACCTTACAATTGAAGGTTTAACTCTCTCTCTCTCTCTCCAGCCTGACTCTGACGTGTCCCAGTTGAATGCATGTGAGCAGGACTCCTGTCGTAACGTGCGAGAGGTTAATCGCTCGGCTAAACGTCTCTCCCTCTCTCTCTCTCTCAGTGAAGAAACGAGGCCAGAGCGGCATCATCTCGTGCTTCGCCTTCAGCCCGTGTCAGTCGGTCTACGCCTGCGGCTCGTACTCCCGCTGCGCCGGCCTCTACTCCTGTCAGGACGGCGCCCTGCTGGCGCTGCTGCCCACCCGCCACCACGGAGGCCTCACCCATCTGCTCTTCTCCCCCGACGGCAACTACCTGTACACCGGCGGCCGCAAGGTCGGCGCGCGCGCACACCGACGTGTCGAAAAGAGGCAGTCGTGTTGTTTTTCATAGCATGTGATGATCCCAATTAGCAAGTAGGCCATCGCTTTTGCTTCACAGAGTGTCACGAAACCTTAAAGCTGCATAATGAATCTCTTGTTTCGGTTTCTGTTTTCGTCATCTTTTGGCCGAAAGCGGATAATTATTTCTCCAGATATGATAACTTGTCCCGAGTGTCTTGGATTCTGGCAGCTTTATCCGCGCAGAAACCAAAATAACTGCATTCTCTGACAATGAGGTCACAATTAAAGTCTTTGCACAAACATTTTGTTCATAGCGGGAGGAGAGAAAAAAAAATCTGACTGGTGTGTGTTATGACATATTAGTAAACACCAAGATGGAGTCGGACAGTTAAGTGGGAAATTATGGCGAGTTTCTGCAAACATCTTGCAGTTTGTGGCTTGTAGTCGAGGCCGAGGGGTTTTTAGTTGTTCTTTAATTTAGCGACGGGTTGCCAGGCGTCTTTTGAAAACTAAACGGTAAACGGAAAATAAAAACCAGCTGCTTTGTCACAACACAACCACAGTGAACTTGTAATTTTACATGACAGATGGACACGAAAACGTCCATGTTTCTGAGTGTATTTGACACAATCTGAGCTCTAATTTGAGAAATATAAAGGATGATATGAGGTCAAAGTGTGGTTTAGGCCCTGGTCGTTATAGTAACCTCCAGTAAGTTTAAAAACATTCAGTAACTGGGACCAAATTGAAATATTTTTTGTATAGTTCCTTCATTCGACATTGATTGTGAATCGGCGCTACATAAATGAGCTGAATCGAATTGAAAACATGAAGTAAATGTCCCTCCGTCATTCTAGGACCCAGAGATCTTGTGCTGGGACCTGAGGGACCCGGGGAAAGTCGTGTTTTCTCTGAAGAGGAACGTTGCCACTAACCAGCGCATCTACTTCGACCTGGACCAGTAAGTGGACCGGAACGCCGCAGAGCCGCGTCGTCTTCGCTCACAACCCTGATGGTTTGTCCTTCCTCTGCGTCCAGATCAGGAAGACACCTGCTGAGCGGAGACACTGAGGGCGCCGTGTCCGTCTGGGACACTCAGACGGCGCCCCCCGATGGAAACGAAGAGCTGCTGCAGCCACAGATCCGCTTCCAGGCCCACTGGGACTGCACCAACGGCATCAGGTGAGAAACCTTTCGCAAAACTTCTGATCCAGACCGAGCCGATGCAACAACCCACTTCCTCCCACAACTTTCTCTCGACTGCGATTCATTTAGTTTGTCCTAGTTACCCACCGCAGAGAGAAAGATGAGCTTCACATTAAAAATAAATAATTTAGGAGCTCAGATTTAAGCTTTTTGGTTTTAAAGCATGAAAGATTGAAACACACTTCCACAAATTAACAGAACAAAAGCAATGATGATTAGAGGGAATAAAGGAATCTGTCAAACGTGGATAATTTACGTTCCTTTAGTGACTCCCTTGCTGCTCTAATGGCTGATTGTCCTGCTGTGTTTTACTGTTTGGCGCTCCCAATTATCTTTCACCAAAACAAAAGACATAACAGGATCTAACAGTGAGATCAGCGTCTAATTTCACTGCAGGTTGTTGCTTAAGCATCACAGCCGCCCAGAAATATCGCTGTCGCTAAGCAGAAATTCAGCCTCTAAAAGAGGAAGCTGATGATCATTAGCCTGTGAGAGACACACAGTGATACTCTAGGGCAGAGGTCGCGACCTCTACACGGGTCGAAGAGGAGGTCGACAGATATCTGGTAAATTAAACCTTTTTTCTTTAATTTAAATTTAAACTTATGTCTTAAAATGCACAAGAACATGAATCGAGCTTGTAACGCATTGATAAGAGGCATAAAATAAAGTATTTCATAAATGCACACATTCAGTGAGCAAAAATCTGTTCATTTTGTTCAACTTTCTTCATCTTGTGCAAAATAAAAACTTGCTCATGATGCATTAGCAGGCCATTACTTCCACATTCAAACTTAAGTTTAGATTAAATGGTGTTTTTGTGTCGAATGCACAGTAATAAGAAATGTTTTGTGCAGTTTTAGTTGATTAAAAATGCTACATCTGAACGATTATAAAGATATTTGAAGGTGCATTAAGCTACAGTTTTCCAGTATCAAACAAATATCAGGTTTAGTAAAAGAAAAGCACCAGCTGCAAATATCTGAACAAATTCACAATCCTGTTTTTGGAAAAGCTTTGACTCACCAGTTTTTGTTTTTTTTTTTGTTTTTGTTTATTTCTTGAAATTGTAATTTGACACAATTTTTTTTTTCAAAATGTCTGTCTGCAATAAAAGTAAAAATATTTATATTTCCCTTTGCTGCATCTGTTTCACCTCACCTGGCATTTATTTTTACCTACTCTAAGAGTAACCGTTAGATTTATTAACTGTAATAAATAATATATCACAGTGAATTGAAACTTTCTTCTGTACTTGTATTGTATTTATCTCTAAAACAATACAAGTTTGGTTCTGAAAAAGTTTGAAACTTGCGTTGAAAGTGCTGAACATGCTGGTCAGTCCAATTAGTGTCCCTAATAATGTGGCCGGTGTGGCTCTTGTTTAACCTGTTGTCAGTAACGCCCCGCCCCCTCTCTGCAGCGTTCACCCCTTCATGCCGATTCTGGCCACCTCCAGCGGGCAGCGGCAGTTCCCCTGGCCCACCGACAGCGAGGGCGAGGGTGACTCCGCCTCCGACACCGAGGGAGGAGGAGGAGGAGGAGGAGGAGGAGCAACGCTGCAGCAGGAGGTCCGGCAAGACAACGCACTGACGCTGTGGTGGGCCGGACCGCTGAGCCCACCCGCTGAGGAGAGCCAAGACCAGAACGCTGCAGCTGCGCAGACCTCAAGTGTCCCGTTAGCTTGACCAGATAGAGCACACAGACGGTGCTGCACCTTTGATATCTTTAGTTTCCTTAAACTTCAATATCATTTTATTCAGTGTTTTGGTTTTGCTGTTGAGCACAAATAATCAGAGTCCCGTGTTTTAATTTCGACAGTGTTTGCACACACAAACTCCAAATCAGTGAAGAACCACAGCTCCTACACATTTTTATTAGTGGATGGATAGTTTTCCAGACTTTAAATTACTTACAAATTCCTAACCTTTCCAGATTTGTGTGGAACCCTGAATCCAACATATCAGACCTGATGACTCTGCAGTCTTTGTAGTTCAAGTTTCATCAGGTTGGACCAAAATCCAGTTCAGTTCAGATATAATCCAAGTTTTAATAAAAACCAGTTAGCATTTTTCTTGTCATTTTAATCCAGAAGTCTGCTGCTGGAGCCACTTGAGTCCTCAGTGACGGCTTGTCTGTGTTTCAGTGTGTTTCCCCTGACCGGACGGAGCTGTAACCGTGGGAGTGTTTGTTTGTGTGTGTTTGGCTCCAGCGCTGCCCTTGGAGATTGCCTCTCTGCCACAGTAACAATAAGTGCCATTTGTTTCCCCGACCTTTGCTTTTATAAACCCAGAGTCTCCTGTTTTTTTTCTTACCGTGTCCTTTGTGAGGCGGCCGGCGTACCGAGCCGTGTCGCGCCTCATGCCCACAGATGTATATTTTTGTAACGCCGTGCTGATTCTCTGAATGTCCCGTCTTTGAGCGGCCAGCTTAACTCTCGCTACGCTCTGTGAAAGTCTTTAATAAGTGGGTGCAGCTGCTAAACGAGTGTTATTTTTTCTACTGTTTGAACATGTGTGTGTGTGTGTGTGTGTGTGTGTGTGGGGCGACTGAGAAACACAAAACTGGTTTGAAGGAGTGATTCCTCTCCGTTTCTGTCGCCAGTTTGAGGGTTCGTGTTGCTGCAGGGCTCCTGTGCTATCTATCCAACATATGCCTTTTTATAATCACACACTTAGAAATTAATCAGTTTTTAACGCCTCCGCACTTCTTTAAACTCGTACCTGTTGCCAAGCATTATTATTTCCACTCAGTGATAATACTACACCAATTGATTCCCTACCAAGGATCATTCAGAACCATGCGGGGCTTGAAGATGCCAAACAAGTCTCTGGGTAGATGTCTCTGATGCTTTAATCCAAGCTGGAGTAAATTAAACTCGTATCACCTCACGCTTGATTCACTGACTCGTTTTTTTCCCCCCGTCAGATCTCCTTCAGAGATCTTGTGAATACAAGACGATGGATGCTCTGAGCCTGAAGGGAGCCTGGTTTACGAGCCCCCTCCCTCCTCTCCGACGGACACACACTCGTGCATCTGATCATCTGGAGCAGCGGGGACTCGCCGGGCGTTGTTGTGTTGTGCAGGTTGCTTAGCGATCGTCTCTCCGCCTCGGGAAAGAGAGAGACGGAACGAGATGGAGAAATGTTGGGGAGGGGGCGCAGGAGAAGAAAGAAAAAAACAGTGAAATGATTGAAAGTCGTTCCTCAAAAATGTAATAACTGGCTGCTCAGGAAGTGTGGAAGAAAGTTCTGCAATGAAGGTTTAGGAGCAAGATTTAGGTGTTTAAACCTGCTCTCCCTGTCTGGTTTCTTCACAGCGTTAACAAGCTGCAGTAATCTAAAGAGAGCGACTTGTGTTTGCAGCTGTTAAAGCCAAAATTATTTACTGTATTTCTAGAGAATCTATTTCTATATCTGATTATTATGTCTTTAAATAAGGGCATTCCACAAAAGTACAATGTTGAAAAGGTGTTTCTTAAATGAGTTTGTGTTCAGAAAAACATCTATTTAGATTCTCAGCATAAAAACATAAGCACTTTCGATCAAATGCAAGATCTCTCCATTTTTAGTCTTTTATCCGATGTGCGACACCTGGACGTTGGAGAAAATGGGCAGGAGTTCTGCTGCCCCAAAGCCAGAACTGTGGTCCCAAAGCCAAACGCAATAAAAAAAAAAGTATAGTAAAAGTTTCACGAGTGTCAATGTTTTTAGATTTTGAGTTGGAGATCCAGTGTTTTCTTGATTCTAGGGCTGCTTGATGTTCCCACTTTCTCATCTGTTCTTCCACTCCGTCACCTTTAGCATTTTGTCCAGTGTGGTCATCTGCTGCCAAGAGAATCCGTCCAGCTGGCCAAACATCACATTAAAATGTAAAATGGAACTTAACAACTCATAGAAAATATAATTTCACAATTATTGCACTCCAAACAGTCTTTTGTGATATAAATGTCACACACACGGATATTCTGATGATGTATGAAAATATTTGTGCTGCCGAACTTGGATTCCTAAAAAAAAAACAGAAAAATGCCTCAATTGTGAAGCTGCACAATGAATGGCAGCTAGCTAACCAAAAGCAGCCAATCCAGGAGCGCCTTTCATTTTCCTTGGCACTGATTGGTTGTACCTCAGAGGTAGGCTTCTTCTGTACTGCTAAGATGGCTTCCACTGTGCGATTATATTTGTAGTGTGCACCGCTGACGTTAAATCACTACACCAACACGGTATCTAGCAGAAGCTAAAGCTAAAGTGCTAGCTTCAAGTCAAATTTTATCTAATCGCATTCATCCAGCACAAACTTATTTTGACTCTATAGCTTCTATGTTCTGTAATTCTCTCAGATATTTATGTTCTCTTCTGTCCACGTTTTATTTTCTGTATGTTTTAAATGGTGACGTCGTGGTGGTGGGGGGAGAAAAGAAAGTTCTGCCACTTCAAACTAAGGTCATGACTACAAATATCTAACTACTTGAGAACTTCTTAAGTCAATAACCAAAACTTTGACGCATCTGTTTTGTCAAACTTAAACTGAATAAGGTTCAACATCTAAGTAAATTAGCGCTGGAATTTATTAAGAAAAATGTATTTAGGAGAAGCTAGGTGTGTTAAATGTTTTCATAGTTAGCTAAAGTGCTAAACAAGAAATTTGCTACGCAATTAGCTGATTAGCTAAAACGTGCCCACCATTGAATATTGAGGTATATTTAATGTTTGAACGACTAAAACAAGCAGTTACAGGCGTTTTTAGAAAAAAGTTCTCCAGGATTTTCGGATTGCAGCTGTGATCCTTACCCTCCGTGAACACAAGGGGTCCAATATAAACCGATTAAGAACCACTGGGTTAGATCGAATATTATTCATGTGTTAGAATGGCTCAGTCAAAGTCCAGACCTGCCAACCTCAACAGCACGATGCAGCCACCACCATGTTCTATCATAGCGATAGAACACGTGTTCTTGGTGTGAACAGTTGGATTGGTATATACTCAGCTGACCTCTGAGGACAGAGTGTTACCCTTGATTTTATTTAGGTGGATGGAATATGAACACAATCACACTTTTGCATCTTTTCTTTTTCACCTCAGAAATATGCAGACATCTATGTTGCTCTCTACATGTTCAAACATCCACCAGACTACATCGCGGTTTGTGGCTCCAACATGACACAATGTGAAAATTCTCAATGCGCTTTCACTTTTTTTTGGCAAGGAACTGCTTCCACTTTCCGTTTTGACTCATTTCGTGCCGTTCTCGTCCTGCTCCTGAATTCCTGTCTATGTTAGGAGCCCAGCAGCACAACGCAGCTGGCAATATATTTACCACGTCATGTTTATAAGGTCACGTTCTCGCCGGGTTTACTGCCTGTACACTGATTAAGTGAAACATTTTGACACATGGAGGGGACGGCAGAGGGGGAGGGGGGCTGTGGATAAATAACAGCAGTGAATGCACAAGTAAATAAAATCAATAGGGTGTTCCTTGTAAACGAGCCGTGTTCTCGGATTAAAAATCTGGGGCTTTCACTGAGCCAGGGCTGCACAGCTGTAACGCAGCACTTGCCATATTTATGACCAGCTATAAACCTGATTAATGTTCTTATGTTCTCCCCTCCCCCTTCCCCTCCTCAGCGACAGTTACACATTATGCTCCTCAGTGTCCTCTTAACCTCTCAGCTGATTTCCATCCTCAACCAAACATTCAATAAACGGACTGCTGTTGAATTTTCATCCGTTTTCTTCTCTTCGGGGCCAAATCCACCAGCTGCATGAGTGAAATTCTGATTATAACATTCAACGCAGTTTACAGTAATTAAGCTTTCATTACTAAACCGACTCTCTGAAGCTCGGCCATGTAAAGTGAGAATAAAATGCTCAAGAAAACCCCGAAGTGTTGCTCGTCTTATAATTAAAATCTGAATCCACGTTTGGAAAAATCCATCTCTCCAGCCGAAGTTTGCAGAGTCTGCCATCTTCCTCCCGAGGTGCCTGCGGTCCGTCCTTCCCACTTGTGCGGCTAATGAGCCAATCCGCGTCAAGTGTTTTCTGTGTTCCTGCGCTGCCATTTCCGTGGCCGCGCATGAAGCGTCTTCCATTAGGACGGCTGTGTCCCTCCGCCCGGGGGGACGCCGCAGAATAGAGAGTAATGGGATCTTGATATTAAGGAAGACATTTGAAAACAATTATTTAAATGTCTGGCCGCCTGTTGAATCTCCTGATCCCACAGTGAAGCACTCAAGCAAACACTCGGGAGCATGACCTCCTCCTCCTCCTCCTCCTCTTCTTCCTCCTCCTCCTCGTCTCTCTGCTGCAGCTGAATTAACAGGGAGGACATGAAGGCTGCTCTGAGGCCTGAAAATGTTCACAATGCTCTCCGGTTCGTCGCTGTTCGCGCCTGCCTTTGAGGGTGGGGGTAAAAAAAAAATGCTCTTTAGAACATGAAACGCGGGGAACAGACTTCGTGTAGCTTTTAGAGCTTGTCAAACATGGCATTTCTCAAAATGTCAAAGAGGAGGCGCCTTTAGCTCTGCCAGACTTTGAATGGCTTTGGCAGGCGCTTAGCGCGAGGCTTCACTCCGACCCGGCTCTGACACGCCAGACGAGCCGGGTTGTTACATCCACTTTTCCTCAGAGTTAATAGATAATGTGCAGCACATCCCGGGCTGCCACTTTGTGCGCTGCGCTGCTTCAGTCTGCGGCTCAGGCATCCAAGGAAGAGTGGGGCGTTCAGTGGCGCGTCGGCACTTTGAGCTGTGGAGGAATCAGAGTGAACGCATCGCCGGAGAAATCTGGATGATTCAGGGGGTTAAGACCTGCAAACCCAGAGCTACTCACTGCATGTTTACATCGTTTTGCATTCAATTTGTGGGCTTTATTGGTTTATTGTGGGACAGACAAAACCTGTGCAGTGGAAGCAGGGCCGTATTTACAAGGATTTGGGCCCCGGGGCTGGAAACCTTTTTGGTGTCCTGGCCACAAAAGAAAATTTCTTTCACAAATTTAATAAGTAGTACTGTATATAAACTATGAACTGATGATGTAGGGTTTAATATGTTCATTGGCCAGTAGCTTCACGTTGTTCTCTCCCCCCGCAGATCCATGGAATATATCCATTCCTCTCTAGAAATTAAATTTTTCTTTATTTTTAAAACCTAAAAGTAGATTTAAAATGGTGGTTCTATAAAAACAACAACTTTCCTATTTATCAAGAATTTTAAGTTGTGTTTTGGTGAACATTTGTGAGGTGGATTGTAGACGTAGCCTACCCCTCATTTAGATCAAAGCTTATCCATGTGTTAAAATGGCCTAGTCAAAGCTGGAGTACCCAGAGAGAACCAACACTTGCATGGGAAGAACAGAAAGACCCCAGGCTGGGATCAGAACCCGAGACCTTCTGGCTGCAAGGCAACAGTGAAAGTGCAGCCCTCCTTTGAGTCATTATAAACCTCATTTTAGGGGTGCAATAAGAAGTTAGTCATTATTTCACGTAGCCCAATTTTTGCATTAACGTCCTGGTTTGACAGTGAAGCAGTGTGCACAGCTCCAAAATCTTTCCTGTGGTGGAATGGAGCCCTATTAATCTTCCCTGGATTTCCTGCTTTGACATGTGAAAATATCTGCCGCGAAAAAGATCTATAGGCAATCCGACAGAATCTCCAGGGGCTTACCTCACTTATCTAATTTGTTTCTCCCCTCTCCTCAGTCCCCCTGCCTCTGACCTGAAAAATCTGTCTCAACAAGACGTTTTGAAGGATGTCTCAATTGCTAAACTGCAGCCAGAGGACAGAGCCCGCTCGCCGGGGAGAGCTATGAGCAATTCTTATCGACATCTGCAAAGTCTGAGCGGGGCTGACATGTTAATCCCTCTGTGCAACTGAAGCGAGGCTGAATATATAGAGAAAGAAACTAGCATATCCACTAACAGGCACGGTAAAACACAGAGGGAGAACGCAATAAAGCAGCGGGGTTGTGTCATGATTAAGTAATGTTGGTTATAAACGGCCGTACGCATGAAACAAAGTCTCACTTCCTCTGTCATCTTTATGCCTTCACCTTGCGCCTCTGAACGGATGGGTTTTACACCCAGCAGAAAAATGTGAGACAAACTGGTAAAGTTATAGACGGGGCTCGTCACTAATGTTGAGTTTTGGGGGAGTATAGCCTCTTATTTCAGCAGCAGCAGGAAGGCCTGTCATTATCACTATTATTTTTAATTAGATAAGCTAATTGGGTCATAGCCTGCATTCATCAATTGAGGTTTTTTTTTCAGTCCTATTGTGTTACATTTAGGGCATCTACAGCTAAAAGGCTGAAAATGTAGCCTATTTATAACGAGGGCTACAAAATCTGCTTTGTTACACGTAAACTAATAGAAAATACCTACTAATTAACCTACTAAAATCGATATTAGTAGGTAGTAGTAGGTTACCTACTACTACCTACTAATTAACCGTGCATTATGTTAGTAATGAAGTGGTATAAATTGCTCATATCACTGCATTACTAACTAAGTAATGTATAGTTAGTAACTTATGACATATTTAGTAGGTAAGCTTTATCACAGATGATAATTAACCATAACCAGTGATGAATCCTTTATATTTTTCTCCATGAATATGACTTTAATAAGGTCTTCTGTTGACCGTCTTTACATATGGAGCGAGTGTGCAACAACTTTATGTTTGACTGTTACTTCTGCGGAGGAAGTTGCAGGCGAGACAACAAATAAACGGGCTGAGCAGCCTGAAATGGAAGGAGTGAACATGCCAGACAGAAAATCTAAAGGATGGACAGAACATGTAACAGATGGGGGCATCATCTCAGTCCCTGGACCCAGTTCTCAGAGAAGGAGCATGCAGAGGAATCGATACCCCCCAAAAGAGATTTTCCTGCGAGTCACAAGACACCCAACAGAAGATAAGAAGAGGATGGAAACTGTGGGAGAAAGCTAAAGCCAGAAAAGCAATAAACACTTAGAAAATTCCACTTAATGGAGTATATGCTGGCCATTGACACAACACAGTCTTTTTATTTATTTATTTATTCATTCATTCATTCATTCATTAACTGATTGTCGTTTTGTATTTAGTCTGATGACTGGGATGCCATCAATTAAACAATGGGTGGATGCAGGGCAGTGCTTTAAATATGTCAGCGCATTTGCTCTTTGGGTTGTGGAAGTTGGTAAAGTGTGTCCCTTGAAGAACGCCGTACTTGGCGTGTGTCACTGTGCGCCAGCGCCACAACGGTCAGTCTGACGGTAAGATATACCGCCCGCCAGCTCCTCACTGTTTCCAGATGTTACTTTTGATGTCCAAGTAGTTATTTTTGTATCATTTTGTCTGTTTCTTCTCTTTTTTAAATATATGCTGTATCTGTAACTAAGGAAAATAACTGCGTTAGAGTTTTATGCCGACGGTGTTTGCTGTGGATTCTGAAGGCGAAGCCGCTGCGCTGTCGGTTGGTCCGAATAAACGGCCAGAACCTCCATCTCTACCGCCGTGTGTGTCCGATTCCTGCCTCAAGTGTCCTTCCAACAACCATTAAAGAAAACACAACGCAGTCTAAGGAACAGCAGGTGTTATCTCAAACGGACAGGGTTACACTTCTATTGACTATTAATCACCATATCTGTTAAATACGGATATTTTTGATCATCAAGCTAAACTGTAATTATTTCCCAATTAAGCATTATTTAATGCTGCATTACTCATATTTGTTGCATATAAGCTCATTATTAATTAGTGTACTCTTACATATGATGTCAGTTAACAATTTATTAATTACCCAACACTTACTGATACATTGTTCATGTTTTGTTAACTAACGGTTAGTTAGTGAAGTCAGTAGGCAGCAATTTGCAAAAAAAAAAAAAAAAGGATTATCAAAGACAAAATGTCAGTTAGCATGGACACCAGATGGTTCTTTATGAATATAAAAGCCTAAACTCCTGCTTTTCAAACTTCTTGTAGCAGGATTCTGTGCTACATTAGCCTTTAATCCCTGCCCGAGTAAAAATGACTCTTGTTAGTCACTGTGCTGCGGCTTCCTGACTTTTCTGTGCAAATTAACCCGAGCTTAGGTCTCGTAGCTGCAAATGTTGGCACTTTATGTTAAAGACTGTGAGAACTTTTGTGAAATAAGTCGACATCCTAATGTTTTGTCAATTTGTCTTTGATAAATTGCTCCTGTAATTACGACGACAGCTTTGTGTGTCCTGACTCGTTGCATGGCTCCTTTCTAAAGTTGCCAGCATACGAATGATCAATGACTTCTTCTGTTGGGGACTGTTGAGAGAGAAGCTTAATCTAAAAATAATAAATGCCTTTACGAGCACCAACTCCAAACCTGAAACACCTCATTGTTCGCAGTCTGTAACAGAATATCATTTTCACCTCCCCTCCGCCGCCATTTCTGCTCATTACAGATTGGACCAATCCGAAGTTCAAATGGCTTGAGGTTTTGCTTTTTAGGGGCCCCGAATCTGCGGGGATATTATTTTTATAAGTCCCCACCAACCTATTTCATCGGCCGCCAAAAAAATAAACGCGTTCCTATGAATTCATCCCCATTTCCATTCCAAAAGGCTGCAGCTGTGATTGACGCGTCCTTGTTCTCTGGTTTACATTAGATGTGAAAATAATTGGCACCTGCACTCCCGCACATGCTCTGAAGCCAGGAAAAAGCACAGCAGCTGAGGTTTTCATTTCACCCCGGAGTCTGATCTCCCTCTATTCAATCCAGATGTGAAGGCGCACTCATGGAGATCCGTCTGAAATAGCTCGGGGAGATTAATGCAGACTGGAGATGTGTCACATCATCGAACTCTTCGGCTGCAGACAAGTACAGACGAGTGGCTCCGCATTGATATTTCCCTCACGCATAAACAAGCCCTCATGCATACAGAGTATCAACTTGAGTGTGTGCGCCTCTGTGTCCCCTTGCCTTCACCTCATCCTCTTCTTATCTTCTCATCCTCCCTCAATATCCTCTTCCTGCTCTACACACTTTCCCTCTGGCGATCTCTGCAGCTAGTTATCCTCAGAGAGAGCCTTTTCAAGTACATTAAGAAGCCAGTCTCCCAGCCGGCCTCGGCAGATTGGATGTGATCTTGACGGTTTTAGAGGATGTTCGGCGCCCAGGGAGAGTAATTGCGTGTGTAATTGCACACTGGGGAAAGGTAGAGCGGTATAAGGTCTGAATTCATCCCTTTTCCTGCCCTTGGGCTGCATGGACAAGTCTCATCCCAGCATGGATCCTTTCTAAAAAAACCACTGGCCTCCTCTCGTTTCCGTCTCTGCTGCGGCCAGGTTTTTTTTTTTTAGGAGTGAGCCGTGAAGAGGGCTGAAGAGGGGGACAGGTTGAGCGGTGGGTTAGGCCAGATGAGCTCTACGAAGGTGCTGAGGAGACAGATGGAGTGAGAGATTAGGAAGTGTCCTGCTGACAACCTGAGAAAAGGAGGGAGAGCAAATTTTAAGTGAGGAAATATGTTGCGTTTTTTTTTTTTTTTTCTTTCTTCTTACAACTGAAGTCTCAAAAAGATCTTCAAAAATGGCTTCTGCAGCTGAGTTTTGGGATGGAAATGGGAAATGTTTCCTTTGTTTTGTCAAATTTTGCAGAGTTTTACTTATAAATTTGCTATTAGTAACATACAAGACCGACTTTTCATAAAACTAGAGGACATTTTACCACGGTGGCTATAGATTGCTGACATGAAACCCACTGAGAAGTATGTACTCAGTCACTACAGTAATTATCTGTGAAAATTGTTGCCACATGTTAGGGTCCCTTCAGCTGTAAAGTAATGGTTTAAGATAGTTTTCAGCTGCTATTTTTCTGTATCTTCCTGTGGCAGATATCTGTGCAGCAATACAAAAGGAGGTTCACTGATTTTATTTTATTCTTTTTAATAACAAAAAAGTAATAAAAAAAGTAAACCGTAAAATATCACGTTGCTTTTGAATCAGTAACAGTTGCTTGTTTTAAAACAAAACAAGTGTAGATTTATTTTAAATGCTCTATTGTCCTGTAGCGGCTTGCTGCGCTACGGTACACTGTTAATTTCACTGATTAAAACCATAACAGACATGTAGTTTGAATCAGGAGCAGCAAGTGAAGAATCAGTTTTATCTGTTTTGTGTTCAGTTATTGGCCTAAATTTAAAACAAATATAAACACACACAATTAAATATCAGCTAATACACAGTTAAAGCAAGGGTACAAAACAGATTTTAATTGCTACTTTAATGACTTCCAGAAGCAGTTGGTTATGTTGCAGCTGTTGCTTGCTTATGCTTTTTTTTATAAAGAAAACAAAAAACATAACTACCAACCATCAAAGCAATTCTTTAAACAGTAATATCCTTTAATGATATTACTGTTTAAACAGTTAGGATGCTAGTTGCGTTAGCGTCCTGACACGAGCATGTACATGAACTGGAACGAAAAGTAGAAATTCAGTTACAGCTATGCCGTGTTTCCTTTCTCTCTTCCGCTGACGAAAAAAGAAATTATATAAAGATTGAACCACAAACTAAGCAAAGACGTTTTTAACCACATTTTGTTTTTGAGTTTCATATACAGGCTAGCTGTGCTGCTAATGCCACCTAATGCAGAAAAACCAAGTAGAGATTAGCTACAACTGTTATTTTTCTTACTGTCCTTTATCAGAGCAAAATAAATAATGGATGACAGGTAATGTCCTCCAGTGGCCAGATGGGCCAACATTCAACTGCTGGTTTGTATGTAAATAGATAAAAGTGGAGATTCAGTTTCAGCAGTATGCTTTAAAAAAAAAAAATTAAAAACTGGAGAGGAATCAAAAGCAAACAAAAAGAAAATGTTAATTTTTTTTCTAGCTTCCTGTTAAACCTACCTGGACTGCAGTGCTAATGCTAGCTTGTACGGAAACAGTTAAGATTCAGTTTCAGCTGTTATCTTTAACAGCTAGATCTCCTCTAAGCCAATGCTCTGACCACGCACTTTGGTGGCATCTCTGCTAAATTTTTTAAATATATTTTTTTAATTAGCTCAATAGCAATGTGTGTTTAGTTTTATGTAAGTCTGTCACTGTTATTAGTAGGTTACACCCTGAAAAAACTGGCTGTTTATTCTGCTGTGAAGTAACAGCGCAGAGACATTTTTTATCCAGACAGCACCTTATGACAGGTGAATTAATAATAATGAAGATTTGTCATCTTTTCCAAACTTGATTAAGAGTCTAATGTTGTTAAAACAAATAACAACCAAGTAGACTTTTTTCTTTTGCCTAATCCAAGTAAAGCCATGAGTCATAGCTGTGGAAAAGGGAGTGCGGCTCTGAGCATTCTTCTAACAAGTCAAAACAGGCATCCACCTCCACATAACTCCAGCGCTGGGGAGTGAAAGTGTCTAACTATGTGCAGAACGGATATGACTTAATTTTACCTCACTGAAAGGAAGCCCTAGAGGCAAACTTTCACTTATCTCTGAAGGTGGCCTGCACTTCCCGTCAAGTTTTTATAGAGTGTCGTGAAATGACCAAACCAGACCAAACTTATAATGAATTCAGACAGGAAATAAAAGTCGTTTAAAGTCAGGGAACTCATCTGCAGCTGTATGAAAGCGGTCACATAATTTCCCCAAGCCCTTGCAAATCATCTTAATCAGAAGCGAATTGTGCAAATACATTCATGGTTGATGTTCTTCTGCGTGAAGGACATTAAAACTATGACAAGGAGCGATGTGCCGGGACGAAGGGGCCGGGTGGCTCACCAGTGTTTTTGAAAGAGTAATATAAAATCTCAGGAAACTACTGTGCCACGCTTGAGCAACGTTGCCGCGCGCTAAAACAAACACAGTCGAATCCCAGAAAATACAACCTGAGATGCAATAACCTTAAAACAGCTCATATGTCTCAGATAAAACAGACCGACCTGGGCTCAGATTGTATCACTTACTCTGTATGGATCTTTGTGGCTAAAGGTTTGTTATATGGAGCAAGAAAAGGAGGAAGCTGGTCTTTACATGAGCTGTGGACGGCAATGAATAAGTAAATCTGCCATTAGCATTATTATGCACACGCTGACACTTCTGTGATGAGAATAACAAAATGAAAGAATGCCATTCAATACTTTAAATACCTGTCTAACAAATCTTTTGCATCTCTACAGCCACCGTTAACAGGAAAATATGAGAGACGAGATGGAGTGCCTTTAGATGAGATTCAAACGATTTTGGATATGTCGCTCAAGATGGCCGCCGCACATATTAAAGGGAAATAAAAGGTGCAGGTATAAACTGTCTCGTGGTTTTCCAACTTGTTATTAGAATGTGTTTGTTTCAGGCGTGACAACATTCCCAGATCTGATCTTTAATTTTCAAGACAAATCGAATTTCAGAAGAATATCATACCATATTTATACTTAATGTACAGCGGACCCCTGGTATTTGCCCTCTAAAAATGCCTAAAACTGCCTATTTCAATAGTTAAAACACCAAATGCATGTTAATGTGCATTAATATGCAGAGTAGAGAAGTGTTGATCAAGAGCGTTTCAGCAGATTACAGCGGAGTCCAGCTGTTTGGAAGCAGGATGCAGAGGAATTAATGATGATTCAGAGCAGCGGTGTCCAAACTTTTCACCACATGGGCCAAGACGAAAGTAATTTAGGGCCACAAAATGTAGATCTTTAAAAAAAAAAAATTTAAATGAAAAATGCAGCATTTAAATTTTTATCTGCAAAATGTTTCCCTTTCACCAGCGAGCGAAACACAATATTCTAAAATAAAAAAGCTTGAATTTTGTAGAAAGAGGAGCTGCACATCCTTACACATCGGAAACATAAATCTGCAAAAAGCCCTGAATACAGATTGTTTTTAGCTGTTTTTGTAAGTGTAACGTCAGCAGGAAAAACAGGATATCGGTCACTTGATCTCCTAAAATCATTTTGTTTTACTTAGCCAAATTTATCAAATAGGTGAACCAAAACTGTTTATTAAGTTGAATTCAGGTGAAAAAGATGGTTGTTAAGAGATGAGTGCTTTGTGTTGTGTCTTCCACTTTGAGATTTCAAATTGTCTGTATCTATTCTTTAAAATACATTGAAATAGTATTTGTAAGATTATTTTCTTTTATACATTTTTCAAAGCGCCAACTTTGAGTTGGAAAATCAAGATTGTGCAATTTTTGTTGTTGTTGTTGTCGTTATTGACAAGGACCACACAAAATCACTTCGAGAGCCACAAATGGCCCCCAGACCACACTTTGGACACCCTTGGTCTCGGGCTTTTTCACCGTATTATCAATGCTTTTTTTTCCTTTTTTGATAGAACAAGCCATTCTCAGACGAGAAAAGCAGCTTCTGGATTATGTCCACTTCACAGAGGGCTGCAGGGTGAGCAGCTAAATTGCCCGGAGATGACAGGTTTGTTGTTGCATTGCGGTAGCTTCTATCAACTTTTAGCAAAGTGCACAAATTCCCAAAACAAACCCCATTTTTATGCTGTCAGAGCCTTTCAGCTTTACGTTTTGACTGCAGCCCCTGTGGTTAGGACTGATCAGGCATCAGAGAGATGTGAAATTTGTTATCACCTGGCTGCAGCACAGACTTCAGGCCCTGCGATAACATGCGCGCATGTTCAGGGGCGGTCTCCGGTGTCCAATGAGAACGGGCGCTTTTATTCCCGGCCAGCCATCCAGGAGCTCCAGCCTGTCGCTGAGGGACGTCAGGCTGAGATTTAAGAGCTGTCACTTCCCATCAGCCTTCACTCACACACCCAGAGCAGAGAGGCTTTATCTGGCCGTCGTGTCTGTCCAGCATCCCTGCGATGCCTGGTTTAGTCTTTAATGTTGTGAGTCACAAAACAAGTACTGTACATAGGGAGGAGTTAACCCTCTAAAGCCCGATCCACACAACAACCAGAAATTCTATACTTTTACATTTAAAGCTGTTTGTTACATGTTTTTGACAGAAAATCGATCTGAAGATTAATGTTGTTATATCATAGCATTGGTTAATTGTACATTCGTTACAAACACCAGTGGCACCTGATGTAGGTCCTTCAGAACCGGAAACATCAAAATCACATTTTCCTCCATATATTTGTTACTCTCTGGATATATTCTGTTTTTTTTTTTTTGAACTATTTTTTTTTTTTTTTTTTTTTGAACTATTTTCTATGAACTGCAGTAATATTTCTGCATGAAATTCCAGTAGATCAACAGTTACCAAAGAGCTCAAACCAGCCAGTCAGGCGTTAGCAGCCGTAGCGTCTCTAACTGACCTCCCATTCGTTTCCTTAAGCTCAGTTTTAACTTCAGCTGGTCAATTTCTCCACATCGAGATGCAATAAGAAGCTACCACTTGATTAGCTGTTTCACTTTTTGTGTGAATGAGAAATTAAATATGTGCACCTGAATATACCAAGTATGAATGAACATATATCAATTATATTTTGATTCACGAAATAAATTCTTACGTTTTCGCCACAGCTTTTATTTAAAAGATTTTATGAGATGTAGCATTAGGATATTATTTGCTGTGTGACTCGATTAAAGACTTTTTTTTTTACATTTTACTTTTTATTAACCTTTACAATACAGAACTTTTTCACTCTGAGAAAGATTTGCTTCTTAGACTTTAAACACAGCCTTGATGTGTCTTGTAATAAACCCTATAGGACTTGAGTATTCGTCAGAATCCGTTTGACAGACACAGCTCTACGAATCTGAAAATGATCAGAAAGTTCATTTGTTTCAGTAATTTAAATTAAAAAGTGACATATTCCAAGCATTTGTTTAGTTTGTTTTGATAATCGTGGCTTACAACCGATGAAATCCCATCTTTTGCTATTACGTCTTTTTCTTTCTTAGCCTCATTTTTTCTCAAGTTTGCTTGAATAAAGCCTTCAATTAAGATCCAGGCTCTTTAGCAATGAACTACTGTGTCTTTTCCCGTTATTCACCCCTGTTACAGTGAATGACTGGACAAATATTGTTCCTACGTTATTTTGGGAAACAATTAGAATTTGACGATATTCTCAATTATTGAGATAAATGAACTGAAACAGCAGCTTTTTTTTTTGAAGAAAGCAGCAGCTTTTCAAAAACAGGTAGTGGTCTCAGAAAATATGAATATCAAAAATGACACATTAAGTATGCAAATCAACAAAAATGTGTGAGCAAGGTAAAAAAAGAAAAAAAAGAATGTTTACTGACACAGGATCTGTGATCGACTCAGTGTGTTTCGTCTGTGTGATCTGCACATCACATGTTGCACAGGCCCCCCTCCCCGGCCTTTTTAATCCCTCTGCTGCCCCCGTCACTCTGTGTCACAGGAAAGCACCAGGAGGTGCGTGTGTGTGTGTGTGTTCAGGCAGCAGAAGAGTGTTTTAATGCTGCAGTTACTGTGTGTGTGTGTGTGTGTGTGTGTGTTTGAGAGTGAGGGAAAAGGAGGAAGCTCACAAGGATCGACAGATGCTGAAGGATAAAGACTTGCAGCTGAGATCTATCAGCTGCGAGGGGAGCGGGGGGGCCTGTCATGCCCCGACAACGACCCACATCCGCACGCAGAAACCTGCACCAGCCACCCTCGGTGTGAATTTTATTCCCACCAGGGTGCATGTTTTCCTGTCTCGGGGCTTTGTGTCGGTCTGGATGTGTTTGTGTGCACGCCTTTAACCTTAATTCTTACAATGCCTGCTTCATATCAGCCGTGCACTTACTGTAATTGGTTTTAAGCTACACATGCTGGTTGTGTAAACGGGTTTATGTGTGTGTGTGTGTGTGGTGAAGCCTGGCAGCTGGAGCAGACTGCAGCCAGAGTCACCAGGGACGGGGGGAGAGAGAAAGAGAGCAGGGATGCGGTTATGAAAAAGAGTTGAAGGTCAGTGCAGTGAATGAGGTCAGCCTGAATAAATGAGCACTAATAAACCGGCCGGCGTACCAGCAGTGTGTGTGTGTGTGTGTGTGTGTGAGTGAGTGAGTGAGTGTGTGAGCAACATCTTCCTCTCACACGTCAACCTGTTCAGGTACAACCAGCAAGGCGGCAAGACGCACGGGGTCAGCCGGTTTTCCCACACAGTCAGATTCCCAGACAGAGCGGGAGGTTTGTTTTTCATGCCAGCTCCACCTCTGAACTGCTGCTGTTGTCTCTAAACCGGTCTATCTTCCTCTGCTACATTTAGCTCTGTCAGCAGCCCTGCCAAGGTTTTCCAGAGGGCAGCTGAACACAAACAGCAACACGTCTGCTCTATTTTCTCCCCCCGCGTTTCTCTGCTTTCTGAAACTTCCTCGCCGTGTTTGCTTCTTGTTTCTCTAAGCAAGCAATTACATTCTGTTCTGCTGTCTGCAGTGATCCTCCAGCCTGCAGACTCTGCTTTGTGATCACTCATTTGCAGCTATACCCTTGAGCACGACAGCTCCAGCTGTACCTTTCTTTTATTCACAACTCTCCAGTAATTCTGCACTTTCGTCTCCCGGGCTGTGCAGGAGCAGCAGGAGGTGTTGATGGTGAGACGAGCTCTTCCCTCCTTTTCAGCTAATGCAAAGGGAATCATTTTAAGTGACAAATATGAAGAGGCTTTTCCTCTGCTTGTTTCCCCTCACTCGGTGGGTAGCTGGAGTTGTGTTGTGCTGAGCTGTAGCTCGGGGATCCCGTGGATCGCCCGACAAATGGAGTACCTGCAGGAGTGGGAATCAGGCTTTCCAAGAACTTTCCAAGCACTTTTTATAATGTCATTGCAACTAAATGTTATAAGAAATTATAGGTTGTTAAGATTTAATCATACAGTCAAGATTTCACTGCATAAAATTGGCTTTGTTTTGCTTTCAAGTGGTGGTTGGCAAAGGTCAGCTCCCATTTGCTAAATCTTAGACGAGCCCCCGAATTGTTACATTTCCTGATGTTGTCATGGCAATGAAGTGGTGTGAATCAGTTATCAGTCTAGCTTTTCTGCCACATTGAAGTACACTGAAGAGTGATTGTAGCATCACAAAATGTGAAAAGGTTTGATGACAGGCGATTCTCATTTGTAGGAGCACAAAATCCCGGTTTCTAACTCTATTATATTTCTTGATGTTTTGTCTTGGAGATGAAGTGATATACAATATCTATCAGTTTTGCTTTGATCAATCTGGTAAAGCCTTATGTTTTGCAGTGAGCAGTGTTTGGCAAAGGGAAGGTCAAATTGCGTTAGTTTATGGATATGATTTTTGTTTTAGGGTGTGAGATGTCTGAGTGTCAAATCCCGGACTAACCCCCAAAAATGTTACGCACCTTGACATCCTGGAGATAAAGGGAAATAAAGGCAGGAAATATATGATTTTTTAAAAAGTGTTAAATCTGAAAAACATTGGATTATAATATTAGATGCTTCAAAGCTAGGCGAAGGTCCCAATCCTGGATAAGCCCCCCAAATAGTTTAATTTCTTTCTTCAAAAACTGGTTGGTTTCAAAATCCAGGATGAGTTCCCAAATTGTTACAATCCCAAATTGGAGATGAAGATGTGTGCAGGAAAAATATAGTGTGAAAATAAACAGTTTCAAATTAAAGTCTGAAAATCAATGTACAGTTTGTACAGCAACTTTATGTTGCTTTATTACTTAAAATCCCAATAAATTACACGGAGTTGTGTGGATTTAATGCGACAAACTGGTAAAAAAAATAAAAACAAATGGTGCATGGATAGTTTTATTTTATTTCATAAAATCAAGGGATTTGCTTCAAAGTAGTGGTTGGTAAAGTCTTTGGGTACAAGACGTTCTGGGTTCAAATCCCAGACGAGCCCTCAAATTACTACATTCTCTGATGCTGCATGGAGGATTCAGTGATGTAAGAACTGAGGATAAATATATATAAAATGAGGATTTAACAAGCAGTAATGTACTGTTGCCCAGAGCCACACAATGCTACTACTGCTCTATTTCAAAGAGATGTTTTGTGAAATTATGAAAATAAATAAGAAATGAAAGGCAAATTCTGAAAAGTTACCAACATAAAACTATCAGTACTCATATAAAAATGATTTTATGCCACAAATCTAAAAAAGACCAGAAAGTCAGTGAACTGCAGCTTCCGGTTATTTCACATTTTATTCCACAAATGTAAACAAAAAAATGCTGAAATCAATCCTACAGACGTGTGAAGAAGCATGCATCAAATGGAACACCTCTGTTCATGCACACCGACTACCACATGGGGGCAGTGCAGCCACAGCTTTGAGAGTCCTCCCCTTGTCTCCAGTGTGTTAGTGTGAAATGGTATTAGCGGTGAGACAGGGGGGCTCAGAGTAAACAGAGGTGTGTGCGTGTGTGTGTGTGCGTGTGTGTGGTCCTCGGCAGATCCTGTCACCCAGCTCATCACCTTGCTCCTGCTGCAGGATGGAGAGGCTCCTTTGCATCCTGAAAAAATGCAGATTCTCCCTTGTTTGGACCGGGCTACACCTGGATTTTCCCATCATGGTGCAATTTTTTTTTCTCTCCTGAAATGAACCGAAACCCAATTAAAAGTAGCGCCTTTGCTCTCCAGTAACTGCTCCACTTGGGATGCTGTTCTCTGAAACACATTTAGAGCTCGTACAGAATGTCAGGTTGGCATGGTTCTGAAACTGCATCTGGGTTCATCTGTCCCAGTGAAACCCTCCATGTGATGCGCTGCAAGTGCGCTGAGGGCGCTCTTACTCTTCAGTCAGGTTGCTCAGCAGATTGGTGAGCCTCTAAAAGCGGTGTGTGTGTGTCTGTGTGTGCGTGTGCGTACTACGGGGGGGAGTTCTTTAGTGTCTGAAAGAAGGCAGAATACAGCGCCTGGGAGTCCAGAGGTCCGAGACTGGGGGCCCCCCCTCCTGAAACTAAAAAGGAGGAGGAGAATAGGAGGTCCGCTCTCCTCCCCTCTCCGCGGAGAGCCTGGAAGAATTGCGCTCCGTCCGTGCGCCCTGCCTTGCTTGCCAGTCGGAGGATGGGGATTTTTTTCCATTCATCCACGTCCCCTTTTCCCCTCCTCCTCCTCCTCCGCCTCCTCTCAAACAAGCCAGTCGCTCTGTCAGTGCGCTGCGAGCATTAGGGCGAGTCAAACCGGTGGGATTTTAAGGCGCACAGACGGATGAGATAACTGCACGGAGCGCGCTCCTCGGGTCGTTTCGTTCCTGCGCTCCGTCGGAAAAGGCGGGACTGATGCCCACTGAGTCGCATCTTTATTTTCTTCACCACTTCACAAGTTTCACGCCGGCCTGCGTGTGGCATCGTTAGGACGGACTCGCTTTTCTAGCTCTTTGGCTTGTTCGTGTCAGGTTTTTTTATTTATTTTTTTTGTCCTCTGAATTTGCTCTCGGATTAATTTTCGAGCTGGATCTTGGTTTCCTTTTTGTTCCCCCTCTAGAAACGAACATATTTTGTGGATTTACTGCCTCTGCATTTTCTGGCAAAGAGAGAGAGAGAGAGAGAGAGAGAGAAAGGATTGTACTTGACTCCATGAGAGGATGGAGCTGTGGATACAAGTGGCATCTTTCTCATTTTAAACACATTCCCAGCTGTTTTTTTTTTTTTAATTTTTATTATTCCTCTTTTGTCTTCGTCTCCTACACAAAGTGACCGTATTTAAATTCAGCTGAGCCAGATATGCTCGGACGTGAGAGAACAAGGTAATGGGAGAGAAATCAGACCGAGAGAGCCAAAGAGAACAAGGGAACGTTGTTCAGCGAGGAAAACAGACAATTAGGGCGCACAGAAAAGGCTTCAGAATCTGCTTTCTGGAGGCGATAATCTGTTAAAAATATCCAATTCAGTGGAGATCTGCTTGAGCCCTAGTGTTCTGTTTTTATATATATATATATATACATATATATATATATATATATTTTCTGATGAGAAATTAATGGGGAAGTCATGGGAACGGCTCTGAAATAGTGCGCAGAAGAACCTGTCGATTTGGAGACCAGGACGCACGGATTGAACAAGTTTCTCCTCCAGCATTCAGCGTTTCGGATCCATGTGGTTTTGCGTGGCTGGCTTTTTAATCCCACTTTAACTCTTTATGCCTTTAATCCCGATCGGTTGATCGATTGTTTTAAAGCGGCTAGCTGCAAAAAAAAAAAAGCAGCTCTGCCAGCCCCTCCGGCGATTATTGTTGCTGTCTTTTCGATGGGGCCGCACATGCTGGGTGTCAGGGTTGAGATGGCGTGTCGAAGGAGCGGGAATGGATTGTGGGTCCTGCTGGTGTTCCTACTGGATTTACTGGGAACCACCGCCAGCAACATGGAGCCCATCTACTGGAACTCCATGAACGAAAGGTAAGACCGAACAGCAGGTCTGAGCTCAAAGTTTGAAATCATAAAGAAAAGTTCATTCCTTCAGAAAGCGTGCTTGAATTTACGGGAACTCCAGGCTGCGAGGCGGATTTAACAAACTCCCGAGGAGATTAGCGATGCAACATGACATGCACGACAAAGTTAGAGAGCAGGCCTTCCTCAGAGCGCAGCCTCCGTGTTATTAACGTCTCGTTATCAAATAAAGCTTTAAAAGCGGTTTGTGTTTCAGACGCCAGTCTGCTCTTCACAGCCAATCTGATGCGGGTTCTTTATCCTGGAAAGCAGAGGCGGCTATAGAAAGTTGTTAACTGGGAAAATTGGGGGGGGGGGGGAGGACTGGTAGTCGTTGGGTGGCACAACAAAACAGAAAATGATCACATATTTATAAACTATTTATTTCTTTCAATGCAAAGGGTACAGAAAAAATTTAGATCAAATCCCATTAAATGAAGTAGGTGTTTTTTTTGTTGTTGTTTTGTTTTTGCAGAATATTTAATACTTAACACATTTTTACCATTTTGCTCTTCATGTTGTGTTCTCTGTAATCTAAAGTCAGATTCTCCAAGTTGCCAGATGAAAATATGATAATAACTTTCCTTCGAGTTGTAATTCTGACTGGAAATGTCGATTCCTTCTGAGTTCAATAGTCAGTATGTCTGTCAGGCACATAAAAGGTTGTAGGTGTATGTAGTTTATGAGCACTTTGAATGGTTTATTTTTACCCAGTGTCACACATACGACCATGCAAGCTCCATTACAAAGTGTTTGAGTCTGTCAGACGGAGAGAAATATTATTGTCGGGTTGTGCTGCTACTAGTAAATCACACTGGTGTAATTATTTGCAGCTAAAATCTAATGAAATTGGGTGTAACTTCCAAGACAAGTGCATGATTATAGAGTGAAACGAGCAAAACAAGCTGAGATTAGCTTGTTAATTAGACAAGCTATCCGCTCCGACGGCTAGCCTGCAGTCTGCTGCTTTACAGACACTCTGCTTGTACTTAGTTTGGTAGTTATGCGCAAAGTGTTACCGTAATTTATACTGGTGTAAACTTTTCTGAGCAGCCAAATTTGTCTGTTTTTGAGCAAGGAAAAGTTTTAGGACCCCCTTTTTCAGTCATCTGACCTGTAGCAACAGGTGGGGGAGGGTTGGATTTTATTTATTTATTTATTTGCTCTGTGTCTGAAGGAGACTCTGGTCACTCTGACTCTTTCTGGATTTAAAACCTGAAGAATGCCTCAATGACAAAAATGAAAAAAAAAAAACCGTCTTCGTGACCTTTATGGTAATTAAAGCAAACATAAGCAACAGCATTCTCCACAAAAAGGAGAGAGGAGTGAAAAAACACACCCCAGAACACATATGCACATAAAAGTGTTTGATATTTGGAGGGTTGGGTTCTCTCCCTCTTAGTTGGTGGCACCAGTGTTGGAAAAATCCCTGGGAACTGCAGCTATAAAGACTCTTGTATAACGCTGTAATTGCTGCTGCTGGCTGACCTTGATTAGAGCTCAGGTTGATCGGCGGTGCGGCTCTAAATCACCACACGTTGCCCACTTGGCCACTCGTGTTTGCGTCCCTCATTTGTGTCCCCCCCCCCTCCCTCCATGCCCTCTGGTGGAGGTGTTGGGCATTATAGACTGAGGAAATGCCATTTTAAACACCTCTCCTCTGTCCACCCTTAACGGCCGACACCACTTTACCTCGCAGCTCTGCCAATTTGTCTGAGTGGGCCTGGAAGGAGGTGGAGGAGGAGGAGGAGGAGGCCGTGGTGGTGGTGGTGGTGGCTGCTTGTGTGGAGGTGAAATTGGGAATAAATTAGAGTACAGATATTTTCCAGCTTGATGAAAAACTGCCAGCATGGAACGCTGGTCTTGAATAGCTCGTGTTCCTGGTGAATGTGCCCACATTACACACCTCATTGTGGAAAGACAGCGATGGCAACCCCCCAAAACCATCCTCGGCTCACACCCATGCCAGAGGCGCTCTCTGTTTTCTTTTTTTTTTTTCGTTTTTTGTTTCGGGGTGGGGGGGGACTAACAGGTTTTCACATGCTGTAGGCCACGGCCTGCCCCGAGCAGCTCCACCACCACCACCACCTCCTCTCCTCACGGAGGCGACCGTGCGTGGGCCCCCGCTGTGGAGTGAGGCACGGAGCCCTTAATGAGGGCTTTTTGTCAGCAGTGGGTGGATTCGCCCAACGGGGGAGTGTAAGAGCCGGACACGGGAGGGTAATTTCCAGCGAGGAAGCAAAGAGCTTTGGCTTTTTTGAGGCCTTACAGGTGATTCCACGCCATTGTCTCCTAATGGAGTTTAGCGTTGGGTGGATGTCAGGGCTCAGCGGACGGGGCCCGCCTGGCAATTAGACGCCAGACTCCGCAGTCATTCCTGCAGATTTACTCACTCATATATTCAAAGTACAAAGCCTATTGTATACTACGGGGCTTATTCATGGAGCTTACTATTCATAGTTAATCAGCTTAGTCATTCTGTGAGTTTATTTTCTTGGTGCTTTTACATACTTTCATGTGCTTGTTTCTTCCTTGCTGCCTACTTGACAAGAGCTGTACTTTAGTTTCGGCTAACCCCGGGGCGAAATAGCTTTTTGCCCATGGCTGAAATATGTTGAGAGCCGCTGCTTGTTTAAATAGTGTGCATCTTCCAGCAAGAAGCTCCCGGAGCCCACACACACACACACACACACACACATCTGTGTTTTTCTTCTTTAGCCCTGAAATGAGGCGAAGAGCAAGCAGGAGCAGTAGCCTGTATCAATCAGGTGGCGGAGCGAGTTCGCGTTTGGGTCACATGTTGCCTTGCGAAGCAAATGGACTGTCGCATTGTTAACCTCCGGACCTTTTCTCAATACGCAGCTTTGAAGTGCGGACCGTCCACCTGCAGCCTGCCTCCACATCATCTTCCATCTTTCTTCCCCCCCCACCCCACCTCAAACCGCCTCCTGTGCTCTCTTCACGCTTCCCCATCTCTATGTTCTCCCTCCTTCTGTCGGTTTCCGTCTGTCTCTGTCCTTTCTTCGCTCTGTCATTCCCTCCCTTCGGTGCAATGACCAGACGTAGCAAATTGGAAACATGTGTCACATCCAGCTACTAATTACGGCGCTGCAGCAGTCAATGATGCAAACAAAAAAATGTGTTGGGGACGAGAGAGGTGACGCAGGAAAGAGAGCCATCTGTGGCCGTAATACCGTCACACTGCAGCGTATGATAAATAAATCCTCATGTTAGGAATTAAAACGGCTCCGGGTCACGTTGTCAATTCTTCCCGACCTACTTCTATTCAACGCCTGCACACTTAAACACTGCCTATATGTTTGTTTCTATTCTTACTTACATATTTTGGTTTTAGAGACAAAATATTATGAAAATAGTGAAAAATGAGCCATTAAAAAAAGCTGACGGGAGGAATATTCTGGTGGATTTGTCTCATCTTGAAGGAGAGATGATGTCATGGCGCTGTAATCTTTGGGTAACTCTACTCCTCACCTGTAGGAGGCACTATAGAAAAATAATGATACTTCTACACAGCAGTAATGAGACCATCAGACTTGGGGAGACAAGCAGGTCGTTTCTATACGTGCAAAATTATTTTTTGCCTTATTTAGTTTGGAGTAGCTTTTTGAATTTTTGGTTAATTTTTGCAAAAACAACTTTTTTGATGTTGCAGTTGCTGCTTACAAGACAAAGGGAAATCAAAATCACTATAATTTTATGTGTTTATTTGCATTCTTCATGACATTTTGACAAAAAAAAAAGCACCTTTTGGATTTCACATACTCGTACAAAAGAACCTATTGTCGTTTAATACATTATTACCACATTAATGATAACAAGTTATATAGCGGAAACGTGAAGCTTTAGCAACATTTTCGATAAACGTAGCAGAAATACATTCAAAACCTGCTTGATATGTTCATGTTTCCTACCCAACTTTAGAAAATTGAAAACAAGAAAATATGTTGGAAATGTGCAAAGCCAACGACGTAGAAGCTTCTGTTGATTTCTAAACATGTGCTAAGCAAGTTTGACTTTCATTGTCTTTGTTTAGCTTAAATAAATATCTACTAGAAACGTCTAAACATCATTTTTAAAACAGATGAGACAATGACTGGAAATAGCCATAAAAAAGAAAGATGTCCATGGACATCCATGATAATGGAGGGAACGGCTGGGCAATGCAGCGGACGCCGTGACATCAGCGTTGGCGCACGACATCATCCGCCAGGTCGATAGCGTCAGCTGTAAACTTTAGATTAGGGTCATAGAGTGCTGCACCCACCCTTTTATTGACCCCCCACTGAAATTACTGCAGCCTGACTGAAAGGGAAAGAGACAGAGGTGTTCAGGGAGAACCATAAACAGAGAAAAGGGAAAACAGAAGAGGGAGCAGAGAGGAGGCAGAGATAGTCCTAACCCTAAGTAAATCAATAGCAGTTAAGTCTCAAGTGCCAATACAGTTTCTGCTGGAGGAAGAGGGAACTGAACCGGAACGATCACCTTGGGAAGATCCCTCCCCGCACCCCTCCCCGGCTCTCCAACACCCAGAGCTCGGACATACATTATCCTTATCTCAGCATCTCCCATTATTGGTCTTACACGGCCGCCCTAATGAAAGATCGAATCTTACATTACAGCTCAGGAGTTTGGGCAGGGTGTAGTGGCGGTGTAATGATGGAGCGGTCGCCGGGGTGGAAGGTGACCCCCCCCCCCCACACACACACACACACAAACCCAGAGCTGAGAATGCGAGCAAAGTCCAAGAGGATTTTGGCTTTCTCTGATCACGACATATGGAGTTCTGACGTTTCTTTGGCCTTTTTTGCCAGTTTAATTTCAGCATCTGCTTTCTCTTTCGTTTTTTTTTCTCCTCTCTCTTTCCATACTTTAGTAAACGGCTGTGGATTATTGTAAATGCTTGCTGAGGGTGGGCGTCTCCTCGCTCGGTGCTCGCGGTGGCTTGTAATACAACTGTTCCCCTTAAGATCCACATTAAATTTTAATCCCCCCCCCCATCATCCACTCACATGCTTCTTAATAATTCATTAATCAGCAACTAATTGGCGCCATATAAAAGGCCAGCTATAACTAGGCTAAGTGTTCCAACAAAAAGGAGAAATATAATAAGGAGATAAAAGGAAGCAGGAAATGTCTCGGCGGTGAGGGCATTTCGGCTGCCAGTGGAGGACGTATTAGCGGGTCAAACAGGATGTCATGTCTGTGGCGTGTCTTTCTCACACCCGAAACTCCACGCCCGCTCTCACCCGCACTGAATCCACCCATCTCTGAAATATGTATTCATCCACACTGTAACTAAGAAGAAGTGCCTGCAGCTAATCTCCTTAGGCGATTTAATTAGACAACGTCTAGTTGTCGTGTTTTTTCTTTCTTTTCTTTTTTTTTCTTTTAAGTGTGAGAGTGGGAGAAAGAAAGGGGCTAAAATAATAAGAACCACATTGCACAAGCTGCCTGTTAACCCAGACTCTGTCTCCCCCTACCTTTTTTTTTTTTCTCTTTCCCCCCCCCCTTTTGGTGAAAAAGAGGAGTGTGCGTGAGTTTACGAGCTGAGAGCAACAGGAGCTGTGAAAAGAAGTTTCAGCTGATGTGGCAGGATAGAAAGGCCAGAGGAAGAAGGAGGAAAAGGAGAGCAGCCAAGTCCAGCCAGAGGCTGAAATCCCTTTTTTCCTCTTGTTTCTTCTTTTCTGTGGGTGTTTTGCGGGGCAGGCGGGACGGACAGGTATGCGACTTGTCGGGTGAACGTACATGCGAAAGACGTAGACGTGTTCTAGTTTCGCGTGTCGCCATGAGGGGAACGTTCTGCTGCATTAAAGCTGCAAACTTTAACGCGTTTTATTTGGCTTTTATGTGACAGACTAATAAAAAGTGGTGGGTGTAAAATTGCGCATTCTTCTTTGCAAAACAGTTCGAGCTCAGTCAAACTGAAGGGAAATGATCTGTGAACACCGCTTTTCAGATCTCGCCACCGATTCTTAATTGGATTTAGGTCTGGACTTTGACTGGGCCACCCGACACACAATATGTGTCTATTTTTAAAACTCAATTCGATTCGGTTTGTTTATCTGCAGTGCTAATTCACAACAAATGCGGATCTAAAAAATACATTTCCAACTGATTCTAGTTGTCAAACAGTAAAGAAAGCTCAGATTATTATTTTATTCTCAGAATCCTGACTTTAATCTTCTGAGAAAAGTCAGGAAGTTGACTGCACAAAATTTATTGTGGGTTGTCAGATTAAGGGCTATAAAAACATGCACTCCACACATACTTACTCCACACACTTCCTAATTATGCATCACTCTGTGTCTGTTTTTCACATAAAAGCCCCATAAGACACACTGATCTCTTCGAGAGGCTCAAACTCTGCTCCCGTCTCTGTTGGACACATGTAGAAAGTGTGTGGTCCTTTTAGTTGCATGCACAAGTGTGCACTAAATGCACTTGGGAAAGATGCTAAACAAGGTACAGCAGATGTGAACACACACACACACACACACACCCACACACACACACACAGAGGAGAGGTGAGGTTATTGGCACCCGTCACGGATTGTTGTTCCAGGAGGAATTCATTCATTATTTTATCGCTCGATTATAAGTTTATTTGGCCGGGGCGGCGCACATTCATCAACATCATAACAGCCATAAAGCGCTCTTGTAAATATGCTGGGGTTAGCTCAAGAACTAATTTACTCCCCTGCCTCCTCCCCGACCCTCCGCGAGCTTCAGAAATGACTTTGGGATTTTTGTAATTGTTAAAAGTGCTGATGTTTAGGATGAAGCAGATTAAAAGTGCACGGCTGGCTGAGCTCGTTCAAAATGTTGAACCCCGTACAGGAACAAGCAACTTGTTTTTTTTCCTCCTCCCCCGCCCCATCTCTGGAAATGCGCAGGCTCTTCACAGGGTGGCGGTGGTAACAGTAATCCAGGCCATAGGTCTGACGGGGTCACATGTGTCCAGCATCACCGGGCAGATTGCCCTGAGTCTCTGAACTCAGAGCCCCTCGTACACACAGGCCCCTCATTAGCTTGCTTCACAGCACGCTCTGCCTAAGCAGGATCATCCAATCCTCCTGGCAGCGTTCGGACTGGGCCAGGTCAATCCTCGTCCCCTCCGGGGGGCACAAAGACTCCGACTATATGTACAGGACAGGGGGCCAACCAGCTTCCGTCACATTGTTCGTTTCCTCCTCCTCCTCCTCCTCCTCTCATAATCGCTTTAACCTCCACCTCCATCCATGTACTCCCTCCTTATTTGAACCTCGGCTCAGTTTGTTCCCTTGCACATCTTCCCCCTGTGCTGAATCTGGCTCACGTTGCAGCAGTGACTCTGGCGTCGCTCCAGATAAACAGCATCTCGGCGGAAGGACGTTTATTGTTAATTAGTGCTTCTGGATTCTCATGTGCCGGCAGGTGCGTGTTTGCACGAGAAACACTAACCCGGGTGTTAAGATTTTACAAGCTGCAAGATGTTTCGACTGCGACACACGCAAATCTTCTTATCTGGTAGTTTACACTGTTATTAAGTGCTGGAGTCTTGTTTTGATTGCGTAGGAAGATCAGCTCAACCTGCATTCAGCTCGTTTCCAGAAGTGTCCTAACAACAGACGTGTGCAAAGGTCTTGTGTTGCTCCGTTTTATGCTCAAAGCAGCCAACTTAGCACAGAACTCATTTCAATCTGGATCTTTAGGTGCTGGAACAATTTGTTCTGTCTGCTTGAGTTGGATCTATTAAAAAACAGACACCTCCCTTTGACGCACAGAAAGTGACAATAAAGAGCCATTTATTGAAGGCTTGGGGTCTACTAGATGATCAAGTAAAGGACGATGCCTCCCTTGGGTTTTATGCCAAGCCTGAACATTTTCCTTCTTATTAAAAAGGGGCCTGGTGTGTTATGGGCAGGTGCAAGAAATGAACTACTCAGGGAAAGATAAAGGCATTAGGAGTGGTTTACATAGTCGCACAGTTGCATTACAGCAAGATCTTCTTTGGTATAGTTTTTGCTTTTTTATGCATGGGTTCTGTAAGTCCGGGTCCATGGTTTCCACCTGGAGGCTGAAGCCGAAGAGTCCAAGTACCTCAGAGAACAGATTGGTGCCCCTTCTTCTGTTATGCAAGCACTGCTCTGGTCCGTTGCGGTGAAAAGTCGGGCTCTTGATTTTTGGGTCTGTATCCATTACAACCTTCATATTTGGTCTTAAGATTTTAAACTTGACCAAAAGGAAGGGACTCTTGATACTAAGGACTGAAATGATCTGCCTCCTGAAGAAGCACTGTCAAAAAAGTAGCTGCTCTTCCACATTTAGACACATTTAAACACGTGGAGCCTCATTTTGTATGTATTTCCTGATGAAAATCCCCCGATGCAGACCCAGAAAGCATTAGAGGATCTACATTACCCTTCGGACCTATAGGAACACCCAGGTCGGATACTGCACTCTGATACCGTTAGACAGGTGGAAAACGGTTGATGGTTTCTCTCCATGCTCTCGGGGACACTCCTATGGTTCTGTGGCATACTTTGCATGATTGCCTTTGTCTCCTTGTTGTTTTGTGATGGCCTGGTGACCACCACTCTGGATGAAGTGGATACAGAAGACTGACAGATGGTGCGGTTGAAATGCTTTGCACACTTCTTTATGCAGTAACCTCGGCGCATTCAACACCTACTGGTAAATTATTGAAAAATATGTTGACAACAAGTTGAGGCACTCCTATGGTAATAACATCGTGCACCATTGTAATCCCTGAATTGACTCATTAAAACAATACCTTTAAAAGTGGTTTTGCACCTGTTTTCCCCTCAGGCAACACGGCTCTTGAATCCTGATTTGCATGGACCGGCATCCAGTTACGTGTAAATTGTAAAATGCAAAGCAAGACCCTAATGTTTTGTGCTCTTATCTAGCAGTTGGTTCATTGTTCCTGCCAGAACTCATCCCTATTGTCGGTCTTTACATCCCGTCACTTTCATCAGCAGCAGAACTCCATCAGTCCCTTCTCTCCGTCTGCCAATGGACGTCAACGCAGAGCGGCGATTGGACGCGGGCCCGAAATGGTTCTCCAAGCTGAATGTTAAGGAGGGAGCATGTGTGTGTGTGTGTGTGTGTGTGTCTGTCTACACAAGAGAGACGAATGAGTCGGTTTACTGGTGGACAGCTGTGCCATGTCACAGTTGAAGTTTTGGCAAACATCTTAGACCAAAATGAGCAGAAGGGCAAAAATGGAAGGAGCGGGGGGTTGTCAGGACGGGATGAGGCAACGATAGAAGATAGCAAGACAGCTGACAGGCACAGAAAAGCAGGACTGAAGTGCAAGAGAGGGTTGACTGAGGAGAGAGATTGATGGTTTGGGAGGCCATCCGGGTTTGACAAAGCTACTGGCTGAGGGGACACGGCTCAGACAGGGAGAGTGACTGATGATCGGTAGGTCACCACCATGACTAGCTGCTTCCTGCTCAAATACAGCCGAGCTCACCCCTCATTCCTCATTACTGACAACTTCCATAATATTTAGCCCCGGTAAGGTCCAGCATGAAACCTAGTAAGCTTTTAAGGACTTTATTGACATTTAGGGCAGAAAGAGCTCTTTGATCAACTTATCAAAGAGCAATTGAGTGGTTACCCTTCCCCCCGATCTATATTTTATTGAATTCATATGATATGACGATACACTACAAACACGTACTGGGCTTTTACAGCAGTCAGGAGACAGTTTGTATAACTTAGAGTGGCCGAATTGATGGCAGCTGCCTCCTAGCGGAACAATGTGTTGATAGACTTCATTAGCCTAAAGCCAAATCAATCCCTTTCACAGGGAAGCTGCTCTTCCACTCCATAATCAATTTTCAGAGTTCACTTCGGTTCAGGATGAAGCCTTGTAATTTGCATTCCATCTTGTTTTTCTCCAGCTTACCGACAGATGCATTGTGAGGATTACAGAAAGACCAAAAACGAGAAAGCAGCCCCAATGTTCTCGCCCGCCTCAGTTAGACTGTTGTAGAGTCTGAAAGCGCTTTGGTATTCTCTGTTCCGACGCTGCGAGATTACGAGAATATTTTCCAGTTTTTCATAGCTCAAATGGAACGCAGACTTACAAAGTCATTCCAGGGATGGCAAAAAAAAAAAAACAAAGTCAAACAAACACAAGCAGATAGTTGCATTTGGATGTGATGGAGTGGTTGCAGGTGGGCCCTGCTTTAAATAACCTGATTTGAATTGATATTTTTGGCATGAGAGGCTGTTATCCTGAGATTTGCAGAAACACAAAGAGCCACAAAAAGTAAGCATACATGAATCACCCGCCTGCAAGCAGTGTGTTAACAAAGCAGAACAACTTCTCACTGCTCGGCTACAAAACATTCCTCAGATTGCATGTCTGCGTGTGTGTGTGTGTGTGTGTGTGTGTGTATTCATGGGGTCCTTTGGCTGCATAGTAGCTGTCTGGTCTCTTGTGAGAGACCTATTACTCCCAGGACTCCCAAGCATCTTAGCTTTAACATAATCTTTACCATTGACTCACAATAGGTCAGAGATGATCCTCATGCTAAGAGGCTTTGGTGGGAAACGCTGTCTTGGTCTGGCGTTCCCCACGTTAATAGCAACCAGTCATATTGAAACCTGGCTTTCCAATAAAGGAACACGTTTATTAGCCCCTACATGCAAAAGCTCAGGTCTCCACCTCAGATCTTTTGCAATATTCTCCACGTCGTTCCCTCAGCAGTCTGATTATTTTTCCAGGCTTCACACTTTCTTTTCCTTAGTTGCTTGATTGTGCACACGTATGCATAGTTCTAATTAGGAGTTAAAAGACTGTAGAGCGAGCGTAAAGCATCTGGCTTCGGCATTAGCCCATCATTGTTACAGTCTTTGGAGAGGCTGACCTTGGCATGCGTTAAGGGGGAAAATTCATGCCTCGTTTACTGGTTCCTGTGTAGGGCCTAATTTAAGTGGTTCGGACATAAAAATGCGAGTTTGTGATGAAAGTTTAAGATTGGGTTAACTCTTGTTTTCGATAGCGATTCTGCCCTTTCGTTTTAAGGACTTTCAGCCGCCGCTGAGAGTTGTTTATGTCTCTTAAGCTTGAAGAAATTCTATACTGAGATTTGGGAAAGCTTCACCGTGCCACATGTTTATCCGAACAAAAAACTTATTGCCCTTTTCAAAGTTATTGAGACGAAAATATTTAAAAATGTGGTGAAAGTTAAGAACCATGGCGATCCTCGTTGTGGCTGTGCAAGGTAAACCAGTCATTGTCCTCTTTGAGTCCACAAGATACTTTAGAAATGTGACTCTTCTAGTCAGTATCCCGATTTTAAATTAAGCTTTAACAAAGAAGTGGAAAATTGTAGTAGTTTTCCAACTACATAAAAAAGGTACACATTTCCTGTGTAATGTCAGCGTTTGTCGGTTTTTAATGACGTTTACACATTTTTTTTTTAAATATAATTTTTATAACTAAAAAAATAAATAAATAAAAGCTCAGGCTTTGCTCACAGTTATGGTTTTATGCAATGACATCGATGGCTTTATGTCTGACTGCTGCAAGTGGCTTATAACTTTAGCTTAGCGTCAAATGTAGAAACTTGACCAAATGAAACTTTGGCTCAGATTCCAACCAAAAAAGCCAAAAAATAGCAAGTAGCAAACAGCAAGAACGGTTCAGTTTGCTACTATTTAGGATTTTGCTATGATAACTCCAGACCATAATCATTTCCAAATGTAATAATTTACTGATAAAATCAGTATGAATTTGTAAATGTTGCTGGTTTAAACATATCAATGCACTGGCCTTCAAATATTAGCTTGTTTAACGCTAAATTACTGAATCAATGATAAGAAATTATGAACAAATGCTACGGCTAAAATAGGGTTAGCTGAAAAGCTGGTTTAGTCACAGTTAAGATACAAGATACTGAAATCAGTCCCTTCAACTCGAACATTTTACAACATGTAAGCATCTGGATGAGTTTATTATTATTATTATTATTATTGTTATTATAAAAGTTCTGGCCTGGGTTCCAGAAAGAAGCAAAACAGTGTTTAGCAAATGCTAAAAATAGAGCGCATGAAGTGATGTAAGCCATATCAAGACTGGTTAAATGAAATTTAAGGTATTTTTCTTTTTCTAGTCGTGGTTTGTTGGTCTGGCCAAAAGCTAAGTAGAGCAGCAGAGCAAATTGATCAACTTCTTTTTCTGGTTAAATAAGATAGCAACTGAATCCCCTTGTATACTGGATTGTTTATTCAGCTTTTTGGGTTTGTGCGATGGAACAAAAAAAAAACATTTCTTTGTTTTCCTTAAAGCTAAACAGTCCTGAGAGCCTTGTTGTTTTTCTTTGACTCAGAAAGTTATGCTCAGTCGTGGGTTCCAGACTCGCTATGGATAATCTCAAGAATGCGCAGTTGTCACACTAAAACAACTAAAACAAAATGGTTGTCGAGCTAAAACAACTTCCCACTGCCTGAGCAGCAGACATTTTCCAGCTACATACGAGTGTCTCCAGCTGAAAGAATGATTTAAGAACCCAACTAAAGTAAACGACCCAACTGCCTCCAAACGGCAGCGTTTTCCAGTGTAAGGCCTCCGCTTTTGCGCCGTGTTGTTGTGAACAAGTGACTCTAATATGATCCGTCTTGCACAGAGAGCCGCGGTGGAATGGATTGCTGTTGATGTTTCTGGTATCCCGGCTCTGGGTGGAACGTGCAGCTCTCGAAATGACGGAGCAGCTTTCAGGCGGTTCTGGTCTCCTCCGCTCTGTCTCTCTTTACGTCTTTTTTGTCCTCCGGTCTCCCGGCGAACGGCAACACACACCAGTTCGTATGCAAGCTGGGTTGCACTCACAGGCAGTGCGTGCGCACAGCGGCGGGCCCTGAATATT
>NW_006800101.1:119748-154583 GCF_000485575.1 Poecilia formosa
TTTTCGTTTGCCGCTCTCTCTCTCTCTCTCTCTCTCTCTATTGTTGCCTGACTCACCAGTGTAAGTTTCCTTCTCCACATATCCAAGCTGTTATCATGTTACAGCTGGTTGGCAGACAGTAAAATTTATTCCTTCTCTCTCTTTTTTTTAATAAATTGCTCTCATCTCCTCCTCCTCTTCTGTTTCCTTTTTTTTCCCCCACCCAACAGCTTCTTTTGTTACGCTCCTTCTTTGTGGGTGGTTCTTGATCTGGAGTCTCTGTTTCTCCTCATTTGCTCATCACTGTCCAGCAGTAAATGGGACCTCAGGAGAGAAGGCGGAATGAATGATCGTGATTGCCTATCACTGCGGCGTCAAAGTAATTTGGGAGTAACTGACGGCGCACACGCAAGCGCAGCATTCCTGCCCTCTCTTTCGAATATTCTGCAAACCCAGGAAGCCTCTTCCCTCATTAGCTGACCTCCCTTCCTGGAAGTTTTCCTCCTCTGCGTCGCTTTTGCTCTCTTTTATGGCGCAGCTGTATCGCAGGTTCCTAACCGCAGGAGGGAGGAGAAAACAGATGGAGCGCACTCTTTTCTTCCTATTATTCCTTCCCCACCACACAGAGAAAGACAATGCAGAGAAGTGTTGATGTTAAAAAAAAACAAAAACAAAGTTCATACTTGGGTCTAAAGTTTTGCGTTGAGCGTCTGGTTTTTGTGACATCACAAATGAAACTGTACTAAATATTTGCATTTGTTTTGACGTGTTTTTACAAGTGAAATGCAAACAGTTAAGCAAATCAGTTTGGGGGGAAAAAAATGCCGCAGAATCGTGCTGTGGGATTATTTTTCTTAAAGCAACCTCTTAAACAAAATATGAACAGTTTGAATAACAGGCAGTTTGTCTGTAAGCCCGTCGTGTGTCTGCTAGGAAAGTAGAACATGAGGCTGGATTTCACTTTTATTAAATCAGAATATGTCTCAATAAACGAGAAAGGTTTTACCATAGCTAAATAAAGATGTGCAATGTTTCTGACTTGTTCATGTGTATTTTTCCACTAAACGTTTAGATTTGCAGCATAAACATCCTAACTGTTGGTGGAAAAAGCATCATAATTACCTGCGGGCATCATTTATTTACATCACAAAAGCCGTCTTATCAGGGCCGTGTACACTGGAGCCACACTTTGTGTTTGGATCCTCATCTGTTTGAGATGCTTATCTCCGCCGCTCGGCACCGAAAATAACCCTTCGTCTGTCTGAGTCGCTGCTCTGGTACGTGTGTGTTTGTGTGTGTGTGTGTTTGTGTGTTTGCTGTGCCCGCTTTGCATGCTTCTGTAAAGCCACTGGTCCCGGTTAGGCCCGGCCCATCTGGATGTGTGTGTGTGTGTGTGTTTGTGTGTTTGCTGTGCCCGCTTTGCATGCTTCTGTAAAGCCACTGGTCCCGGTTAGGCCCGGCCCATCTGGAGGCCGAGTGGCTGGGTGGCCGCTGCATGTGTGCGCGCGCTCTCGGTTTGTGTACACAGCTGAACGCCGCAGCGTGTCCAGTCTCCGAGGTGTGTTCTGGCACATTATCTCATTTTTCGAAGCTTTAATGCAGCTGCTGTACAGCAGCCAAAAAAAAAAAAAAAAAAAAAAGAGGCAAGGACTGCTATCGTCTGCAATTCAACTGCGTTTTAATCAACACCTTAGCTTTCTCTTTATGTTTTCACTTAAATTTAATCGTATGTTTTTGTGTGTGACCCCATTGCGACTTTACTCGTAGAACAAAAGGATACACTCAAGGACTTGTTTAAGTGCCTGTGCAGCTCGGTGGTGAATAGATGGAGCTTAATGCGCCTGCTTGTGAGCTGCTGTGTGGATGTCAGGCATGTGTCATGCGTGGGCGCGTGCGCCTGTGTACATGCCCTGCGTAGGATTGTGTACACCCCTCCCCTGCTGCTCACCTCCCCCCCCTCACCCCCCCTCAGCATCGCCGCATTGAAACAACACAATCATGCAGGACAAAGACAGGTTTTTTTTTTTTTTTTTAAAAAGGGAGAGTGGAAACAACAAAAAAAACCTGCTCTGTTGTACCACTTGACCCTGTTGAGAGGGAGGTGATGAGGTGGTGATGATTGGGTGGTGGTGGTTGTGGGTGGGGGGTGTAAACTGCGGGAGAGATAATCCTTCCAGTCATGGTGGCCCCCCCCTCTCCCCTTTGGCCCCGTCCCCATGCGCCCTGGCTCTAACGTGGCGCACTCGGCCATCAATCACTCAACAAAGCTGTCTGTAAGGGGATTATGAGCCCCGCAGACCCTCCCTCCTCTTCCTCACCCATCTTTTTTCTCCCCCCCTCCCTCGCCCATTACCACAGCTCATGTCCTGCCCCTGTTTTCTGCCTTTAAACTTGTCCGCCCTCGTCCACTGTCCTCTCTCTCGAGGAACTGTGTCTGGCGCTGATTTTTCCTCCTCGGTTTATCTCGGGCTTTCCATTCGTCCCCTCTGTGTCCGCGCTTTCTAAAGCCTTACCTGCTCTTTCTTTATCTCTTCCTCCCACCTGGGCATTATTTCTCACCTTGACAAGTGACAGGTGTTTGTTTAGCAGGTGACAGCTGTCACATGGGTGTGACTGCAGAACGGAGGCATGCAACGCCACTTTCAAGCACAAACAATCGGAATAATTAGCATATTTTCAAATGTAAATCGGCATAAATGTGCTTGAGCATAACTGTACATTAAAAACTGCAGGGATAAAATGACTCCATTTAGGTTATTTTTCCCACCCCCTCCTGGGTCAGATCTGGACTAATCCATTCCTGGGTTAACGTAACCCAGCAGGGTTTGGTAGAGTCTCCAAATTGTGATAAAGTGACAATGATTGCACAAAATATTTCTGCCAAATGATTGCATTCATTATATTTATAGTTTGGACAAAGTGTCAGTCATACCTAGAAGACAGGATCTATAGGGCAAAATCTCACAACTACTAGTTCAACTAGTAGGAACTAGTTTTAGCCCCAGCTAGCTAGTATTAGCTGCTATGTTCAAGTGTGCAAACTTGTTCTCTATGCACAAAAACTAACAAAAAACAACTCCTGGCCTATTTCTTAAATCAAAATGTAGGATTTATGCTGTTGGGACAGAAATTAGATAGTTTTCACTAAGCACTGGGTGTCTTGATCTGCACATTTTATAAGACATGAATATGATGCCGTATAATTATGTAAACATCTCATTATCAACACAGACAGTAAAGATATTTACCAAAATGTGCTTTGTGAATAACTTAAGTTCACACAAGCAGTCATGGTTATTTACCTGAGACATTTGTTTTGACCTGCTAAGTAGCAAGTGGAAGCTAATGCTAGCTAGCCAGTGAAATGCTGGAAGTGTCAGCAGGCTCTATTTTTTGAAGTGTTCTTCAAATTCAGTTGCTTTGATAGGTTATTGGGTGTTTCTTTTTACTCCAACTAGTTTAAAATCAAGATAAAATAAAAGGTATCCAATTAAATCCAAATATTACGTTCTCAGTCGTATTTTCAACCCTCGCTATATTTGAGACGGTCATTTCAGGTCATATATTGAGTAAAAGAAATGACCCGTTATGCTGGGCGAAACATGCAAATCAATTCGAGACAAGTGAGCAAGAAAATCCATGTTGCCCTTTCCCGTTTTCATTCTTTGGAAGTGGTTCACTTTTAGCAGATTGTTGTCTAGTTCAAGAATGAAAACTGGGCCAGAGGTTTTGCCTCGTTGTTTTGGTTTCTTCTGCTCTACCTCTGGACCAGTGCTATAAAGAAACCAACAAACGAGACTGAGGTTGAAGTTATGTAAAATACTCTACGTCTACACCGATGCAAAAATATAACCCGAATCATACATCACTCCCACTTGCACAAGCTTTTTGTCCTTCCCGTGGCCTTTGCGCCGTTACAGAGCAGACATGTCAACCTGTCGCCTGGCTAAATGTCACCTTTCCTATAAATGTGATGAATAGCTCACAGTCCTATCTTATCGCGCTGTCTTTAACCGTACCGTTTAAAAGCCGAGCGCTGCCTCCCCGGGCTCCTGCAGGTGGTGACAGAAGCCTCTCCTCCCGCAGTCACCCTCGATTAATTCACAGCTCCTCCACACTGACTATCTCTCCATCGATGTGTCTGTTAAATGTCTGTTTGGCTTAAGCCTCTGTCAGCGCTCGATCGAGCTTTCAGTCTTCGCCCCCTTTAACCGGTAGGCCCACCTTTTAGTCCTGTTCTATCACCTGCTGTCTGTCTGCTTGTGTTTTCTTAAAACTGACTTTCTGTTCCGGCTGCCCGTTCTCCCAGTGCCTCCCGCTTTTCGGCTTTTCTGTATCTAATCGGTCCAGTTTGCTGAGGGACTATTAACCGGTTAATCTGCCTCAATCCCGTCGCGGTGTAGGAGAGGCGACGGTTTGTTTGTCCTAGCTGCGAAAAGGCGATTGAAAGGTCAAGGCTTGTACAGTGTCACAGCGGTGTTTAATTAAAGGCGACTTGTTTTAATTCAAGCCTCTTAAATTTTAAAATCGTCTCTCCGAGGGAGGGAAAAAAAACAAAAAACTTAAATACTCCCTGTCTTTGCAATCCTAACTGGAGTTTTGACATTTTTTTTTTTGTAGCTTCTGATTCATTGTGCCATAATCTTAAATCTCATTTCAATTCATCCAATTGAAATGGCCAGATTCAGACTTCCTGTTAACAATAATCACCCCCAAGGAGACTATGATGCAAAGCGCCTTCAATTTAACAAAAAAAAAAAACTGATGAAGAGATGGAAAGATTTAACAACCATTCATTTCGCCATTAAGCGAGCGAGATTAGACAGCGGCGAAGAGCAAAGACGTGCCGAGGAGAGAGAATAAAAAACACAGGGAGCAAGAGGGAGAGACTTAATGTGGGTGACAGGGTTGTTATCAAGCAGGCAGCTGACGCTTTTAACAGCTGCGTTATCCCGCGCATCTCGTATTGGATTTAACTTCATTCTCTTACATGTGTTGTTCTCTGATTGACGCCCTGATTAAAGACATCCTCTGGCAGAGAGATGCCGAAACAAAGCGGGGGAGACAAAGAAGGGAGACGAAGTGCAGCAAAGGAGGCCGAGGAGCTGATCCAGAAGACTGGCACAGAGGATAATGACTTATTAGTCAATACTGCTCATTTTTTAATCTAGTTGCATGTTTCCACATCACATCATGGCAGTGCAGAAACACTCTTTAATTTGCTACTCAGACCGCAAAACAGTTGTCTGCTGGTGAGTTCACATTTAAGGCGCTGATCAAACATTCAGTGCCTTTTGCGACTTTGCTTTTCTTTTAAGATTATCTTCCCCCAGTATTTACTCGGGTTTTCTAAAAGTGTTTCCAAGATTTTCATTGGACTTTGGCTGCTTTCTTTACTCATCTCACTTTAGTGCTTGTGCCAGACCACAGCGTCTTGCTCACCAATGTGGGTTTACAACCGAGGAAAGGCAAAGGCAGAAGAGGAAGGCTGCAAGTCAGTCGGAAAACACAAAAGTTTGATGTTACGGTTGAATATTGGTAATAATGGCAACATTTCTCACTTTTCTCCACTACCTTCTTGGTCACTTAGATTTATCTCAGGTTTGAACGTAAACTACAACCAACGCGTTCAAACAAACCTTTGTGATTATAGCATCAGACTTATTCACTTGCGATAATGACGTATTGAATGGCGTCTAAAAGACAGAAAGTTTCTGCAGAACCTCAGAAATGCACCAGCCTTTAGTTACTCGCTTTGTGCCAGGTTTTAATCTGACAGGCTTTCGGGAATCACCTTGTTTTCTGTTTCTGGAACTGAGCTATGTTTGGCATTTTTTCTAAATTAAACTAACAAAATTTAAACAAATTTACTCTCTGTCCCTGCTGAAATTAAAATCACCCCTAAGCGACTAGATCTCTGTCATCAGCTGCTCAACTGGGTGATCAGCAGGACATCAACTTTTGTCTGTTGATGTTTTATGGGTAAAACATCTTTTATAAATAATCTGCCGGTGGAAGTAGTGTTGTTTTTTATCACTATTAAGAAATTATTTACTTAAAATAGGCTCCTAAATCTCGCTGAAAATGACTTTTAAGCTAGTTTTGTCTTATTTCAAGTGTACTGAGATGTTTGCTCTGGAAACCAGACCAAAAGTACTTGATAGGATTTTTTTTTTTGGTATTGCTGTGATTATTGACAGGTAATGGACTTAAAGTAAGTGAAACAACATCTCAAGACCAACTTGAAAAGATTATGTGAAAATCCTGAAAGCAAATAGTTAAAAAAATTACCAGACATTTGTGCAGCAGTGAGGTATGTAACAGAATAATAAAAACACATCAGATCATCAGCCTGTTTGGACCGATCTCCGCTCTGACCAGATAAAAATCATGCATTCCTGACTTCAAAAGGCGTTATCTCCATAGATTACCTCATTAACATCGGCATTCAGAAGATAAAACCATTTCCTTTGTGATGCGCGAGTCGTCCAAACCTTTACACTCTGCTCCGGCCCTCAGAGCTCGTTCCGGATCCAAGCCGAGCATTAACAAACAGGACGCCGATCGAAGCGGCTCTTAGCCTGATTTCAGTCTGAAGAAGTTCTGACTGTGACCTTGTATAAATACAAAGCAGCAGCAGCAGCACCCTGCCTGTTCGCTCCTGCTGGTTCGCTGTAGGTTCGCTGTAGGCGCGTCGGCCCGCCTCGGCGGCGGCACAAAGCCGCTCTGATGTCGGCGGAGAGAAATCAGAAAAACATATAACTTAAGGCTGATCTGAAAAAAATGAGTGAAGGGAAGAAGCTCGACGCGTATTCGTGGAGAAACTGTTCGAGTAGACGCAGCTGAACAGGCTCGGTTATATAAGGGAGAAGTTCATATTAATATTACTACCTACTAACCTGGACATCCATGGGCTCAAATATACACACACCTTCCAAAATCTGGCCTGGCGTTCCTTATTTGACATTTCTTTTCGGCTTACGCACAAACCTGGCTTTTAATTACAGATCAGAAATGTCCAGTAGGGTTTGGGCTCATGGCACAAACTGTACTGTTAGCTTGTTTGGGATCGTTATCCTGTTTCAACACCAAAGTGTGTCAAAGCTTCAACCCTGCAGAGTTCAATTAAAGCTAAACATTTTGTCTTTTTTCTATTACTCCTCCATTTTGACAACACACCAGCACCACTGTCAGAAAATAACCCTGCAACATGATGCATCCACCACCATGCTTTACACTTGCAAAGCCTCACCATTAACTGACGGGGTGGGATCTCGTCAGTTCATGGTGATGTAACAAACTCACTTCAGTTGTTGCAGCGTTTTCACAGCATGTTTTTTTTTGTCTGTTTCATAAAAACCCGTCTTACGTCATCCAGTGGTGAAAGTTCTCTTCAGATGGTTGAAAGTTTGAAGCAGTTGGAGGTTCCAGTAGTATAATAATAATCCAAAACACTCGTTAAGCTCATTAAAGCTGGTTTTGGAAGATTTATTTAGAGGTTTTGGAAACTCTTCCCAAAGCTTTGGCTTCAAACTCGTTGAAAGTTTGTGGACAATTTTTAAAAGTCAGAGTTTTGGCAGAAAACAACCCAACAAGTTTAGCAAAGAGTGGTCAAATGTTCAGCCAGGATAATAATAACTGGTTCTTGTTGAGGTGCATTGTTAGTAAAGCACCTTTATCCAAACATTTGTTGGGATTTATGATAAAATTCATGCATCTAATCCCACTATGGAAAAATAAACATGATCAAAACATGACATCCACGCCAACTCTGAGTAAACTTCTGACAGAAAACGTGTAGGAGCTTAAAAATGAAAGGATGGAGGCTTAGATTTCCTTTAATTGCTCCAAAATCCATAAAGCCTTCCGTGCCGAGGCCGGCGGATAATTTGTGCGCGCGAGGCAGCTTTCGTATTTTGTATTATTGATAAACACTCTTAAATTCAATTATTAATTCTCTGTGCGATTAGTTCCGTCTAACGTCTTGTGCATGCGAAGCCGACGCTCGGAGTCGGCGCGTTTCCCCCCCCCCTGTGTTTTCCAGCAGATGGGGAGAAACGAGCAGGAGAAAACGGTGGGAACGGTGATAGATGAGAACGTGTCACGGCTCTTATTAGAAACTGTGACTCTGATCTATCTGCTCTCATCTCACACCTTCGTCTGCACGCGTTGCTTTCTCCCCTACGCCCCTTTTTTCTCCCACCATTTCTCGCTCTATCTCATTCTCAGTCTGTCACCACCACCACCAGCGAGTGGCAGAAGAAGAAAAAGAGGAAGAAAGAGGAAACTTCTCGACTAAACCGGCGTCTCCAGCGCTCACCGGTGTGCAACTCGAACGCACGACCGAGGGAATAATAAAATAAAGGAATAGTTTGAGATAAAGCGGAGATGCGGGAGGGCAAATGGAGGGATAAAGGAGCCTGAGAGGGATAGAGAGCTTCATATTATTAATTTAGCAGGAGAAAAAGAGGGAATTTGGTTGAATCCCCCCCCACCGCTGCTTCCATAGAGCTCTATAGGGGCGCACAATGGAGAGATTGCGATTGGAGTATAGAAGAGGAGGGGGGGACAAAGGTAGAGATATGAACCGCGGGTTTAACTCTTTCACGGCAGCAGCAGGCCTCTGCATCCAATTTTCACTCCAACTCCAATCTCTTTCTGCTCCTTCTTCCTCCACCTATCTCCATCTACCTCTTTGTGGGCTCCCTCCCTAATCCTCCCAACATTTCTTCCAGACCTACGGACAAGAATAAACCTTCAGCACACACACACACACACACACAGCAGCAGCAGCTCTTTGTGTCCCTGTGTGTGCGTGTGACATGCCAGCGTATGATTTGGGTGTGTGGTTGAGAGTGTATGTTCGCAGTTGGCAGCCCCGCTTGCCCATTGAAGTTGGCAGGATATCTCCTCATCTGGCACAGGAAAAAGGGAGAGCGTCCTGTAGCGAAGGATTACTGTGACTTAGACACAAACACGCACACACACACACACACACGCACGCGCAGACACACGCAGAGACCCAGATTTTGGCACATATATTCTGCATATTGGGAAATACAAAACCACACACTGGCTCACTTGTTGAGAAAATCAGTTTCTTGCTGATTTATTTTCAGGTAGAATCTGGTGTGAGTGCTGCGAAACGCCACAAAGGGAAGGGCTACCGATGAAGACGTTAGGCTAAAACGTCGACACTGATTCAACTTCGGCGGTCGCCACAGGCTCCTCTGACTTAAAGAGATGCTACATCAGGAGGCTAAAATATGCAAACTGTCTCAAACTTCTGAGTAAGGATGAGGGATTGCTGCAAAAACGAAAGTTAAGGTGCAACTGACTGGACTTCCTCTGATAGAAAAGCTTTTAATTACATTTCATGTTTTGTTTTATGACTCTTGTTTTAAATAGTTATGAAGAAGTTACTGGTCGCTCAAACTTTGGATGAGTTTGAATTGAATTTGGACCAAATTAGATTCTGTTTGGACATTAACTGGATCTTTTGTCTTCGTAAATTTCCTCCAAATGTCTTTTTGTTTTTTTGCCATCAGTCGACACCGAGTGAATAAACTGAACTGAGCTGAACTGAAGTAAATGAAATGAAATGGATTGGATGCAGACTGGATTGAAATACATTACATTTTATTGATTGGGTATGACTGGATTGAAATGGACTGGTTTGGGGTTGGATTAATTGGAAATAATCAGTTTAGGTTAAACTGGATTAGATTAGATTGGTCTGGACTGGATTTGATTGGATGAATCAGCCTGGCTTCAGCCTAAGTTGCTTTTTTAAACATTTCTTTCTTCATTTGCTTGTTTTAGAAGGTCAGCCACAACACAAGAAGTAAAATGTCATCGTGCGTTCAGCAAAACCTCACAGCAGTTCTGCTATATCTTTTTAAGAGAAAACACAATTCTTTGTCAGCTCTTTCTTAGCATGTGAGCTTAACCACCAGCATCCTAATGAGATAATTGAACCACAGTTGCCATGAAAGCATCAGTATGTGGAATGTTTCAATTGCAAAAACTGCCGTATTTGGTCGGCTCACACATTTCACGCCTCACGCGTTAATAACTTGTAATCCAGTAATATATTTGCAGAGATTCTCATTGGCTTTGATTCACCTGCTGCAGGTTTTAGTCTCTGAGATGCTGACGTTGCTCACGGCGGAAAAGAAAGAAACCAAAATGTCGCCCTGGAAAAAGTTGATTTGAAGAAGCAGACGGTTCCTCCTCTCAGGCTCTTCCCAACGTCCCCAAAACAGTTTGGATGAAGTCGGTTTTGTAGCCTAACGCTCATCTATTAAAGCCAACATGTGTCCGTTCCTCCATACAGAGCAAGCTTTGTCGCTCCTCTCTGTGCCTTTAAACTAATGTCTCTGCAGAAGCCGTGCGGTTTGATGCAGCTTTCAGGCCTCTCTGCTGTACAAGACGCGAAATGCCAAAGGAATGCATTTCGGTAATGGGCCTGCTGACAGTGCTGCAGAAATATTCTCCAGGAGCCCGGTTCTGTAAAGTGTTTCTTTGTCTCGGCAGAAAAGATGTCGGCAGCGGGAGCGAGGCGTAGGGGGCAGCAGACTCGGGTTCTTTGTACGAACCTGATTGATAGATGTGTCTGACCTTTAGCACCACTTGAGAAATCCAGAAAGTCATTTTCTCACCTTATATTTAGTCCCTCCTGTTCCTTCATACACACACACACACACACACACACGCACACACACACCTTCAGACAGACTCTGGATGGAAACCTAATTCTGTTCTTTCTTTTTCTCCTTTTCAAAAACCTCCCAATTACAGCCACTCCATTTTCCACCTTCCCCTCCTTCTCCCCCTGTCTCCCTTTTCTTAACGAGCAATCTCGTTAATGTCAGGGCGCCTCTTTCTCTTGCTCGTCCTTCCTCTCATTCAGACTCCTGGCCCATAGAAAAGGGACAGAGATATGAAGAAGAGAAGATAAAGAAATCAGAGCTCAGCCAAAAGGGCGGGTTGTGCGCCAGAGAGGTCGAAGGCGGAGGGGAGGAGGCGAAAAAAAAAAGAGTCCAATAAGTGTCCAAGATTACCACTCTGGTTTCAGAGGGGACGTAATTACATGCTGCACCGCCTGTCAGGAAGAGTGAGATGAGGGGACTGTGTTTAGTGATGCACCAGTGAGAGGCTGGTGAGGCGAGGGCGATGACAAAATCTGCACCTCGACCAACTGCAGACCTGCCTGCGCGTGCGCGCGTGTGTGTGTGTGTGTGTGTGTGTGTGTGTGTGTGTGTGTGTGTGTGTGCAGGATGAGTAATGTTAAGCCATTCAAAGCTGTAAATTATTCAGAGCCTTCATGCATGGAAACATTATAATTCTACGTCTCAGTGTGAATTACCCTCCATTTTACCCCCAGGCACATATCCCACTCCAGCCCAAGGCCTCATGGGAGATTAAAGGGGGGTAAATAGTGCGGGGGCCGGACCCGCATATGAAACCACATGCAGCGGCCAGATTTCCCAGCAGCACGCGGCGTTACGTATCCCTTCTTTTTATCTGATCCGCTCTCATTTGGGCTTAATGCTCGAAATAAAACCAAAAGTACTCCGAAATTAAGATGAATTAAGATTAGATGCTAATCAGCGTGAGGTTACTCAAACCGTGAACTTCCTGCAGCTTCTGCTCACTGCATCGCTTGAAGCTCTTCGGTCTGCCGACTTTAAAATGCGACTAGACTTGGTGAAAGTTTGAGGATGATGATAGACGTTGGAAGAATGTTTTGCTCTGCAGCTGAAATATGCAGATTTGGTGTAGATTATGTATGATGTTTGAAAAATGATTTGCATATCCACAAATGTTTTCTACATGTGGCTGCCTAAAATGTGCAAGCAGAGATACAAGTATACAGCTTCTCTGATTTAAACATATCAGTCAAAGTAATTTTGTTGGGACAGAATTATTTTAGATGCATTTTTTTGTGCTTTTAAAGGTGGAACAGAAGAAAAGCATAAACTGTATGAAGAAAGATAAAAAAAATCCTCTTTTGTTTATTTTTATTTTTTTATAAATTAACCAGAACTTGGAAGGACTAACTTCCCTGTAGATGTTCTTACTTTTACAGAAAAAAGCCTTTTAAATTAATTTCATTATACGTCTCAACCTGTGCCTCAAAAAATATTTGTGAAGGTAGTATTTTCTAGTACTTTTGAAAAGTTTTATCATCTTAGATTCTGATGATCGAATGTAGTGTAAAGCAAGATTTCTTAAAAAAAAAATAGTGAAATAGCCCTTTAATTGTGTGCCTGACATGAAATGTTGTCTATAAAAACGCTTCATGTTGAAGTGCAGCTGATATCCCTACTGTCCGTTTTTGTCGTGTTCTTGCCACCCCATGACTGATTTGCTCCCTGGGTGGAGAGCCACTGCAGTGTGCTTTTCCCATTTGTAAAAAAAAAAAAAGAAAGCCGACTGAAAAGCCTTGTTCTAATTATGAGATTTTCTTACAGAATGACATATTATAAAAAACATTCCTGTTCTTGTTGTTAAGGCTGTCACTTATTACTCTCCAGTCTGTTGGCTAAAAATCAAGTAATTGCCAAAACACATGAGAAACTCCACTGCCTGTTAATTATTTTTATTTGGAATATTTGCTCACCAGTTCGACTCATTTCCGTCGAGAAATGTTGTTTTCTCCTGTATTTTAGATCACACCACTGTTCCACCAGCAATTTGTAATATTTATAATATTTACAGTGAAAGACTTAGCTTCAAAAACATCCGGATGAAGGGTGAGCTGCTGCTAAAGCCGTGGAAATGGTCGCATCAGCTCATAACTCTGTTAATAATGTGTTTTACATGGCTGAGTAAACATCAGCAGCCCGGCCTTCATGCTGCTCCTTTTGTATTAGCATCATTATGTGGAATAAACAGCAGAGAAACGACCGTTTGGCTTGAAAATATAAAGATTTTTGGTTCAATGATGAGCTTTGCGACAGATTCAGGCAAAGGAGACGATAAAGAGGCGCAGCTGACTGCGAAGCCGCAGGTTGCAGACCGCAGCCCTGGGACAACATCCTGTGTTGTGTGTGTGTGGGTTGTGTGTAGCTCTGACTAAACATATGAAAGTCTCAAAGAATCTCTCTTTTTTTCCCCTCAAGGAGGCAGGATCAGTCTCACCAGTGCAACCAGGTCTTTTATTTCAGCCTGTTTCCATTTCACAACATGGAAACTGTTAGCGCAGATGCTAGCTATAAACAAAGCTCATCTAAACTGCGAAACAGCCCTTTAATGCGTCGCCGAGCTTTAAATTTGTGAACTTGTGGCTAATCAAACCCCCGCCTACGTGAATGTTTTGCTCTCAAAACTTCAGGACATTTTTTAAAAGGACAAATTTGAATCTCGAATGAAGATTTCTAGGAAGCATTAACGCCAAAATTGTAACATAATTTCTTAATATTTAAACATAAATCACCTAAACCAGTTGATTAAACATTTCTAAAATCGTTGGCTCTTCCCTGAGTGCCTTGAAGACGATCCGCTGGTACTGTTCTTCTTCTGGAAACGAACCATTGGTCCAGATTCCTTTTCGCTCGAGCCAAGCCGGTTTGTTTTGTTTGTTCTGACCTCTAAACCCAGTCTGTATCACCGCCTTCTAGATGCCACAGTGCAGCCTTGTTTGTTTGCTCCAAACCAGCTAATGAAAATGTGCCTCATTTGCATTTTCAGTTTTTTTTTCTTTTTTAGGGTGGAGGGGGGAGTAAAAAAAAAAAAACAGCTATTGGAAGGATGTAAATGAGTGTTGTAATGCTAAATATCCTCTTCAAAGAACATTGCTCAGCAGCAGAGTCATTTAAAAAACAAAACACTGATCATGCAAAATAACCCTTGTCTGTTTGAAGACACCTTGGGCCTTTTTAGTTTAGTTTGCACAGGCTCTGCCTGCTGGGGCTTGTCAAATAAACCGGGGGAAACGGACGTTAGCAAGGCGCTAAAACAACACGACAACACCAGTGAAAGCAGCTCCAGGACGATGCAAATCCCAACTGAAGACATCCAGCATGTACGGACTGTGAGAAACCAGGCCGGGTCGGGGTCCGCTTTCTGCCGCCAGAAATGTTTCCTCTCACAAGTCAGTCTCACCCTCACAGCTGACGGAAAGTAAAGTTTCAGGGTGTGTGTGTGTGTGTGTGTGTGGGTTGGGTAAAGCTGGGTGTGAGTGGGAGGTGAACTAGCATGCAGCATTAGTTCTGCTTGAGCTGATGTGTTAATTAGCCAGCCGGGCGCATAGATAATTAATGAGAATCATGATTAATGACTGTACAGTATGCGCAGCTAAGGCGGAACGCGGCTCGCTGATAAGGCGGAAGGAGGAGGAAGATCACCGGCTAGTCACCCTCCGATGATCGCCCGCCGGGCCCGTGTGCGTGCCTGGAAGTGTTGTCGCACGTGTGCGGCGGTTGCGTTCTTGAGTGATTTGCGGCTGTTGCCAGGCGTGGGCACCGGTGCCAGCGTGAGCTAGCGGTGCTGGCAGTCTGGAGGGCCTAATAACAGACTGCAGCGGGTCAGGGGGGCATTTAACACTTCTAAACACGCTGGCAGAGCTGCCCACTGACGCCAGATCAGAGGCAGGACCTCACACTCAGATCCACGGCTCAAGTAAAGGACACTGGGATTGATCTGCCGTTGTTCTGCATTCTTCCCTGGGCTGAGTGTTTCGTAAACATGTTTCTCTCGGTCGGTGCTGTTTTGTAGAAATCCACCGGCTCAGCAAGAGCATTTCAAGCTGTTTCCGATATTAATTAACTTGTTTCAATTAATTCTCAGAGTCAAGTCATTTTCTTCTTGGCTCGTCGGAGCAGCAGTCTATTGACCACCTCATGGAAATTTTGTTATTGGAAACAGTTTGACTTGGTTTCCACTGGTGTGGCATTTGTGGCTCCCTAATGTACTCTAGTTAGAAACTCTTTCCCCCCCCTCTCTAAATGTTGGCTGTAAACAAAGCTTTTCTTTATTCGTCATCATTCTGAAACAATAAAGCAGGACCAAAATAATAGAAGCCATCTTAGAAAAACCAGAAATAGATATTTGCACATCTGCGAGTTCAGTCAGTTCAGTTTATGGCGTTCCGATAGTCCCAAAGTCGGAGGCGATCCAAAGCAGTCCCAGCTGTATTTCCATGAAAGATCGGTTTTAGTGTTGTCAAATTCCCCCTCAAATCAAGTGGAAAGAGAGCAGCGTTCAACAAATCTGTTTCTGCAGTTACAGAAATGTCTTAACTTACAAAACAAAACTATCGATTCCCTCCCCGAATAGCAACAATCGTAGACGGAGAGCAGGTTTCACCAAGCATGAGGGAATCCGATTACACGGCTGGATTAAAATTATTAAAACACGGCTGGATTAAAGTTATTAAAACATCGCTCGGCTAATGAGGAACGAACACAAAGAAACGCCACCGTCCAGAATTCACCAGTTACCAGCGCAGATTGCTGCAGAATCAGGTTTTGATGGTAAACAAGCTTATCTAACAGCAAGAAGTTTTAAGGTTCTTATACATACAAAAGCAACAAAGTTTTTAAATTCTTCTTATGTCAGGCCACTACAAAACAAATATTGTGAAAACAAAACAACAAAAAATACTTTTTCTGCTGTTATTTTTATACATGCAGCACTTTTTGGAAAAAAGAAAATCCATAGTAGTTAAATTATTAAATGTTAAGCAACAGCTGTGTGATTTTCCACCCCTTGTGAAAACCACTAAACGTTTAATTATTGAGCAGAAATTATGATGAAACAATGAAAACTTTAAGGCTTGACGAACAACTTAAAAATACTTTAAGTGTTGCTAATTCTGAATTTATCACCGTCTACTGGATTAGAGCTGTTGTTTTGGCTTATTTTACACGTTTTGCTCAATTACAAAAAACAACAACAGCAAATGAGTCAAGAAAATTCACCTCAGCCACAGAAAACCCTTCCCTCAGCGGCACTCGCCTCATTCTGGTGGATCTGAAAACGTTCCCAGACCAGAAGCGAATCATAGTCCCTCCAGCCGGTTTCCTATGCACCCTGGGTTCTTCTGCCAGAGAGACACGTCAAGAATATCTAAAAAAAAACCTGAACTATTTTCTATGAAGAGGCGCAGCAACTCATCCCAGATGACGGATCTCCTCACCTCATCCCTGGCCCTGTCCTGAACTCATTTCATCTGCTTTTCTCTTTGTTTTGGCTCATCTTTCACTTCTTAAAGATACTTGATCTCCTCCGCTCGGAGCCTAAACCGACTCCCAAACTGCAGAGACGAGGAAAGACCAACGAAGTTTGAATTCTGACTAAAGCTGCGCTCAGACAGCAGGCGAATGCGACACAAAATCAGCTTTTTTTTGCCCATTTGCGACTTACATCTGACTTTTTCACTGCAGTGTGAACGGCTGAACTCCAGTCTTTTTACCCTCCCAAAAAAAATCTGATCGGTGTCACTTTCACACGTGATAAAAATTCGGATGCAGTCCGAATGTTATCCAAGGCCTGCAGTCCGGACGGTCGTGTTGCATCTTATCTAACTGTTATGTCATTGATGTGAGACATTAGTCATTTTCTGCACCATAAAAAGCCAGACGCAGTAAATCCGGACATAAGCAAAGGCTGAAAGCTGTAATCATGAAATTATGAAAGAAGTGTGTATCACTGTTGCTCGTCACAGTCGCACCACTCTTGGCTGTGACTGCACATCCAGACTTCCCCACAAAAGTTTGTTGCTATTAGTTGTGCTTTCTTTTTCCTCATCTTTTTTTGTGTTGCTAGGTTTTTGTGACAGTATTCTCCTATTGCTAAATGAACTTTAAAATCGATCAGCTCGTAGACAATGCACTGCTGAGTGATGCCAGTGTTCTTCTCCTGTGCATCCAAGTATGGTCGTAAAACGTTCACACAGAAGGTCTGATTGCGGCGTCATTTCATTATTAATATGAGCAACCACACAAAAATCATTGGAATTTTGCATCAAGACCTTCCATGTGAACGCAGCCTAAGTCTAACTCCAAAATGGTTGCCTTGAATATGATGCACAGTAAAACCATTTTTTCCATTTGTAATACTTTTAGTCACATTAAACCGATAGTATGTTGCGTAACACCAACGTGCAAACACTCAGTTATACCTAATTACCAACAGTAACGGATGAAGTGTCAATAAAAAGATTTGTGTAAATGGTTCATCGTGACTTTAAATGTGGATTATTGAATAAATGTGTGCTTAGCACACAGAAAACATCATTTTGAAAAGCGTAAACATTTTACGCCGCGATAAGGATCAAAGTCAGCGAGCGAACACAAACCCTGCTCCCTGTTAATCTGCAATTTGTGGACTTTGAATACAAACCAAGCAGTGGCCTTGGTGAGAGTTGGTTTGACCGCTGACCACAAGAACAATCGGGGAGGGGGGGCGGGGTTGACCTCTGATTGGCGCAAGCAGCAACATATGATAGCATCCTACCCAATGAGACGTTAGACCCCGAATCAAGCTGCGAGGGAGGAGAGGGGGAGGCCCGACATACCACCTCTCTCTCTCTCTCTCTCTCTCTCTCTCTCTCTCTCTGTGTTAATCTGCTTTGTCTGGCTGGATGCACCATCAGCACTCAAGCGTGACCCTTAACCTCCAACCTCATATAATAAGGGGGTTGGGGGAGGCGGTGCTTCCCTGCACCCACTCAGAGCTGACAGGGCTGAGGCACGGCGATGTTTAAAGGGTGTTTTTAGATGGATGAGGAGGTTAGAAGAGCGGAATGAGGACAGCGATAAGAAGGGAGAGACATGCAGAACAGTGTGTTCCCTCCTTTCTTCTCTCTGATGATGAGACAAACAGCTATTGTCATCTAGGAGATGCCGGCGAAAAGCGGCTCCCTTTGTCTTGAGGCGCTGTGCTCGAGAAGAGACGACAAAGGCCATTTTCACGCTCCGCGTCTATCTCCGTCACCTCCCTCTCCTCCTTTCTCCTCTCACTTTTTCAAACTCCTGTCCTCCGGGCGGCCCTCCTCGCCCCTTTCCCCTCACGCTGAGCCTGCCATCTCTTTAGTTATGCCTTTCCTCGACAATGTCGCAGCGTCATTGCCTCCCACCCTTCATCTGCTGCGCCACCCATCCATCTTTCCTGCCCCCTTCTCCCCGTTCATTTCTCTTTCCTTTGCTCCGTTTGTCCTTTTCACCTGCCACCGTCCTCAGCTGGAGGTCGGCCTAATTACCCCCTCACTCGTGTCTCTCCCTCCCACCGCTCACACCTGTAGCTCAGCGTGTAGCTCGCAGTCTTTTATCTGTCTCCTCATCAGTCTCTGCTCCCCTCATTTCGGTGAACATTTTTTTTTACCTGTTTTTTTCCCACCCTGACTTACTTGGGTGTTGTTTTCTAATTCCTACTTTTCTCTCTTTCCCTAATCCCCCCCCCATCCTCCTGTGTCTGCATCTTGGATGCTGCACCTGTTTATGCACCATCTTCACCTGTCAATCAACCTGTCAACAAAGAGGTTACCCTGTTTTTTTTAAAACTTTTTTCCCCCTACATATGACAAATGTGGTGTGAATTTGTATTCAACCCTCTTTAATCTGATACCTTTAAATAAAATCCTCTAAATTGAGTCCACCTATTTGTTTCTGTAACTTTTCCATTAAAAGCTCCGGAGTTAGAGATCGCTTTTAAAGTTGTTCAGCAATGGGAGATGACAACAAGACAAAGGAATCTAAGAAAAAGAAAGCAGAACTGGTAGCAAATTTGTTTTTGTGGCAAACTGACTGAAACCTGGACGGGGAAGTCTGGGTGTGTGGTCAGAAGCAGAAATGCTTTGGTGACACAGACGCCTTCGTCAGTTTTGGTGGTGAAACGATCTGAAGTTAGCTGCTCAAACGGTCACGAAAAAGTTGGACAGGGTTCGCATATTGACCAAAAAAAAAAAAAGAAAAAAGAATTTGGGTCGTGTTTACCTGCTGTGTAACAACAGCCTTAGTTGTTTAATCCAAAAATCTTGCTTTTATGAAATAGTTAAAAGAACGCCATAACATGTGATAGACTTCTTTTATTTTTACTCTCACCAGTGGTGTGTTCAGTAACGCTCAGGAATTACAACTATTCATGCTTCCTCATTGGGAAGAGTCATCTATCTGTCTAGCAACCGGAGTGAGCGCAGAACTCCTTGTATTATCATCTTCAGTTTGTTCTTCACATAAAATCCTGAAAAATACATAAAAGTTTGTGGTTTTACCCAGCTCGAAATGAAATAGACGGTTTATAAATGCATCCCGAACGCATTCAGAATGAAACCAGCTGCATCCAGTCGTAGCTCCTTCTTTGCAAACTCGAGGCGCTGCGGCTTGCAAAGAGTTTTTAATAGAAAAAGCAGAACTATCTTTACATTTCTTCCTTTCCATATCAGTCGTTTTGGCTCATCAGCAGCCTGCGGTCTCTCTGGGGTTCCCTGAAACGAAGGTTGGAATAAAAAGAAGAAGAAGAAGAAAAAAAAGTATTTTTAAACTCTTTCATTTTTGATTACCATAATGACTCGGGCTTTGTTGAATCCTTTGATTCCTATTTGACTCTGTGTGTGTTGGTGTGTGTATGTGTGTGTTCAACAGGGTGTTTCTCTTGCTGCACTGCTGCTCCCCTCACTCAGGAGGTTAGGAGAAAAAAAAAAACCACACACACACACACACAAACACACACACATCAGTCCCACTCATCCCTCAGCAGCGTCTCCTGTCTATTTATTCCTCGATTCATCCAATTCTTTATTTATTTTACACTCTGCTTCCTAATGCAAATAGGTTCTGCTGCTCCCTGCCGAACTGTGGGAGCAGCATGGGACCCGGAGTGTGTGTGAGTGAGTCTATATACGTGTGAGGAAATGTTTGCATGTGTGTGTGTGTGTGTGTTGGACCCAGTGAGTAATAGAGCCAAAGTCCTTATCTGTCACCAGAGAGCTGCCTGGCTCTCTCTCAGCTGTCAATCATCCAGCCCCGGAGACAAACACTCGGCTTCAAACGCTACGAGAGAGGCAGAGATGGAAAGAGCGAGGATGAGGGACAGATGAGGGTAAAAAAAAAAATAAAAAAATGAAAGCAGGAGGGATGAGTGGAAATAAGAGATGAAAAGCAGGAGAAGGAGTGAGAGCAGCGAAGGGGAGGCAGGTGTGGAGGGACAAAGTGAAGGACAAAACGGATAGAAGTCGGGATAAAAGTGGAGGAGAAGGAAGAGGGAGCGCAGTCCCCGCAGGTAAACGAGGAATGCAACTTTAAAACACTTCACCTGCATGAATTAGACAGCACCCCCCTCCCTGCCTCCCTCTCTCTCTGCAATACACCCCGGCGACTTTTGAAAAAGCCTCTCTTTAGAAAATAAAGAGGAGGAGAAGGGGCGAGGTGCACACGGGCATGCTCAAGCACACGCCCACACAGAGCCATCACACACACACACACACACACACACACACACACACACACACACACACACAATCTGCCAAAGCTATCATCTCTGGAATATTGGCATGACGCCCCTCAATATCCCGATGGGAGCCATTTTTTATTTATTTTTGTTGATGACCCTGAGGGGTTTGTGTGCAGCCATGATGATGTGGAAGGTGTGCAATTGCTGGCCTCCCTCTCTGTCATGTCAGAAACCGCTTCACTTTATGTCGGCGGCGCGGGGGAAGTGGTGCAGGGTGCTCTGTAAGCCCCCCGGAGTTGCGCTGGGAATGTCTCCCCAGCACTTTGTAACCCTCAAAAGCCCTAAATCTTCCCTCAGACGAGAGTAAGAGGACACGTTCGAGTGGCACGTAGTCGAAGCGAGAGAGAGAGAGAGAGACGGGGGGAAGAAAAAAGAAGAGAGAAGCAGCAGAAGAAGAGGGTTTGAACCTCAAATAGCTTCAAGATGCGTTGCAGTGCAGTCAGTCGGAGGAGTCGGGTAGCACTGCTGGGAGCCTGTGGGGAAACCGAATGGAAGCCAGGCTCCCATTTCCAATGGTGGATTAAGAGCTGCTGCAGATGCACAAGACCCAAACATATCCTTGGACGGGTTTCGCATCTAAATCTCTTCGCACAAACTCTTTTTTTTTCTCTCTGATGTTTTAAAGGCAGTTTATGTTTACATTTATGTTCTGCACTGAGAAAAGAGTCCTTAACCAACCTTAATTTCTCTGCACTTTGTACCCAAGCAGCCGGATTTATGTCTTTGATCACCACCGTTTCTTTTTCCTTGCACTTATTTTCGGTCTTTGTACCAAAGTCTCAAAGTTCATGTTTGTATTTTAGTGAATTTGTCGTCTTAAACATGCGGTGCAAAGAGCATCACATTGTCGAACTGCGTTGTATCAAAGATGCTCTCATGAATAGTTTTTCAGTGCGTCATGGAAAAGTCATGGAAACAGTCTGTTTTCTATTGTTTTACGGCAGTATTGTGTCTTAGACTGACTCTAACCCTGTTTAAAGTTTTTGTCCGTCTGGAGGTTGAACCGCCGCCGTCGTCTCAAACCGTCTCGCTGCCACTGGCAGGTTTTTGACCAAGTTTGCTCCGTTTTCAGCTGCATCCATTTTCCTATAAGACGTGAAGAAAAGCAATCCCACAGCATGATGCAACCACAACCATGTTGTAGTTTTAGTTTGGTTTCCATGCAGACAAACAAGTTAAGCTTTGATCTTATTTGACGAAGACGTTTCTTCAGAATTTGTGAAGATTTTGAGAATATTTCTTACGGCTTTGGCCAGAAGCTGCTTGTTTTCACTCTTATTCCTGTGGTAACAACTTCCACATTGAAGAGTGTTGCTTTCGCAAACCCTACAAACCCCTTGACGAGGATTACTTTGTGCAGCTCTGAGCAAACCTTTCAAAGACTAAGAGATAACTGGCTGCTTGGAAAGGGATAACCTGAGACATTGTTCAGTGTTTTTACTTGTACTTAGCTGCTAAAGAGAGAATTTGCTCTCAGACACCAGAACATGACATATTTAGGGTATGCAGTAGCTGAAAAATGTGTTTCTTCACAAATAGGCGTCCAAAGATTAATTTCATACTCCTGCTTTCTCGGCAACAGAGAAAAAAGAAAAATCTCAGGAACCCTGCATTCTTGGTGGCCCCCAGGGGCCTCTATGGATTACATTGTACTCCTGACACCGTGGCCTGACTGAGCTTAAGCTGAGTCGCCTTTAGCTAAAGTTTCAGACTCCTTGCACCCTGTGGCCTCTGTGGAGCAAAGTTGAACCTCCACACATGCATGCACACACCCCTCTCAGGTCGCTCATGGGGAGGGCAGACCCCTGGAGAGAGCTCCTACATGCATGAACGCATGTGGATGCCCTCCGAAGCACACACACACACACACACACACACACTGCTGATGCAGGGAGCGCACTGAAAATGTAGGTGACCCACACTGGGGCGGGTCAGCGTCTCACCTCTCTCCTTCCCTCCCAGTGGGATGAATAGTAGATGTTTCTCTTTCTGTGTGAGAGTGAAGCTCGGGGAACAGGACCGAGAGCCGCCCCATGCATTTTAACCTCTATTCCTCCGGAGCCCCGGGTGACCTAATTAAATTAGTGAGGTGGTTGGAGTGAATGAGTTAAAGGCTGGAAGGCCTTTCTCACGTCAGGGGGAAACACCAGCTGCTACTATCCATGCATGCATGTGTATTTTTTTATGATCTATGTCATGGTAAGCTGTAAAAGTTAAACTTACTGAGAAGCTCAGTGGGAGCTGCAGAGGGTCTCCAGCCTGAATGTAGCTGCGTTTCCGCTGAGCTATGTTCAACGGAAACGCAAACTGGAATTACGAAAATAAACTCGCTTAATGGAAAAACGGCACTTTCGAGAAAAAAAAACAAAAAAACATACAAGTGGTTTTTTTTGTCTGTATCGAAATTAGTTTATTTTGCAAAATTGCAACTGAAAAACTTTTCTCGCATCACACAAGTCATGTGATCAACAACCAATGTTACTACTGGAGGAAATGACAAAGAAAAGACGGCAGGAAGTGGTTGGAGGATAACGGCACAATGTGGTTTTTAATGACTTATCACATAAACAAACATTGTCATGCATGATTTTAATTGCGTTTCTTACTTAATGAATTGTGTTTTTTTGATATTAGCGGAATATCGACAAAGTTTTGCTCACATTTGTCATGGAAACGCAGCTTGTGTGGTTCTGGAGGGTCTCCTTCATTGTCGTTTCACATGATGTCTGTAAGCAGCAGGGCTCTTCTCTTTCTCTTCCTCTCTCTCATGCTTACATACTTGTGCACTCACGGGAACACACACAGAGCTGTCAGGGTCTGCAGTTGCTCTGTCACCTCACACCTCTGCAAAACAACCTTAATGGGACCAATTCAGCCTGCTGCAAATCATGCAGAGTGCACGCTGGAAACGGGCAGGGTGGGGGAGACTAAAGAGGCACGAGAGCAGATTTAAGAGTCGAGATTAAGTAAAAAAGAAAGATTGGGAATGCTGTATATGTGAGATAGGAAGTCAGGAGTATGATTTAGGTTTATATGATCACCCAGAGGGATGGTTAGATTTCCCCACTTCGAAACAAATCAAAACACGGCTTTGGACAGAAAACGTCTCTGTGGCTTTTTGGTTCCTGGTCAGTCATCGAGTTCGTTTTTAGACACCTGTGTAATGCTGCCAACCTCAGCTGACACCGTTAGAAAAACACTCAAGGATGAAAACTATACCTTTCTTTATGAGTCGAGAAAAGGCGCCAACTTCTTAAACTAACTCATTACGACCTCAAGATTTATTACCACAAAGCCGAGAATCAAAGGTTTTCTTAGGGTCAGGGTTTGGATAGGATTATTTTTTCATTGGGTAGACACTGAATTCATTTTATCAGATATGCTTGAGATATTACGTATACCACAAAAGTGTATTAACATTTACCAAAAAAAAAGAGAGATTTGTGGTATGCTATTAGCTTACACATTTTTACTTTTCTCCTCCAATAGAATCCAGATGGTCGCCTCCCTAAAAGCAACCAGGTTCCACATGGTCAGCCGAAGTGAGATCAGACTCGGTTCATCATGATCTATTGCCTTTGCAAAATCCCAAATTCTGAAAAATAGATCCAAAGAAAAGTCAGGCACAAACACAGTCCATTTTCGCAACAATTTTCACATTCAGCTCCGGCACGTTCAGCCAACGTTTGTGGCTGTAGCTGAGCAAGCTAGCATTAGCACTAGCTAGCATTAGCACTAGCTAGCATTAGCACTAGCTAGCCAGCTGGACTTCTTTTCAAATCCAAAAGTCTGTGTGAAATATGTTTAAGAGACAAGAAAGGTTTCTTTAAAACTGGTCACTAACAGCTGCCATGATAAAAAGCCAAAGCAATATAATCAAACTACTGTCCACTTGTATTTATTTTGCTTTTAGAGCTGGATTTTCCCACAGCGCTGCCTGAAAAAAAAAGTGAATTTGAGCGAATATATTGATGTGTAGATGGCCATTAATTTAAGTTCACGGATATCTGAAAAATCAATCAAAACTTATAAGAAGCTTAGGGCAGATCAATAATGTAAACATATGAAAATCATTTCTTTAACTGGTTGATAATTATCTAATAAGTCTTGTTTTTAGGATTCAGTTTGCTTCCGTCTTACAGATATTTTAGGAATGCGTCAAGAAACTGAACCAACGCGTTGTTGGAGGAAAAAAGGGAGAGTAATGAAGAAAGGTATATGCAGATGTTAGAAAAAGAGCAAGGCAGAGGTTCACTGAGACACAAGAGGCTGTATATAGATTACTTTCTAGACCGAACATTTGTAGGAGTCAAAAGAACCGGCGAAGAAAAAGTTCTGAGCCGGTGATGCAGGAGCAGAAACATAAAAAAAAAAAAAAAAAAAAAAAAACAGGAACAAGGATGCAAATGAGAAAGAGATGAGCAAGAAAAGAAAGTGGGGGGGATGTTTGCTTGAGAAAAGTTTCTGTCTGACCTGAATATGGCTGCGTTGTTCAGCTTTGTTCAAAGAGCAGAAGAAGTATCTCTCCTCGGTTTTTCTTTTTTCCAGTTAGCTCTAGTTTCCCTTCATGATGCAGCTACAAGTTTCAGCTTAATGCGATACGCTCGTCCGCCGCATTGCATCGTATTGTATGGAAGATGGTGAACGCAGCGGGAGCAGAGCGACGCGGCAGATGAGGGGTGTGTTTTTGATGGCACAGACAAACGCAGTGTGTGTTGCAGTGTGTGTGTGTGTGTGTGCGTGTGTGTGTGTGCGTGTGTGTGGACGTGCTCTTTTCAAATGCCAAAGCATCCAGCGTGCCTCCATCCCGCGTCTCTGCTGTTATCCGGAGTGTGATATGTACTGGATGTGACATGGACGCTGCAGCGTTCTGGACCGCCTCCGGACAGCAGGATGAGCTTGTGTGTGTGTGTGTGTGTGCGTGTGCGTGTGCGTGTGTGTGTGCAATGACAAGGACACAGTTACCTTCAAAGTCCCATGATGCCAACTAACTATTCAAACAGGGCTTTGCATCCCCCCTCCTGCTGACCGCCTCCTCCCGTCTCCCTGCTGCTGTAAGCCTTATCGTTCCAGCTTTACCTTCCTCTCTTCCTCTCCTCCCCTCATCCCTCGTTCTCCCGCGCCATATGGAAACCATTACAGCCGTTGTCGTTTCTCACCACCTACATTCCTGGGGGCTTTTTCGATGCTCGCTGACTTTACATCAACCTCGTGCTCCCGTCTCCTTGTTCACGCCACTCCTCATAGCAGGCTTATCTGTTGTCCTTTCACCTGCCTGTTTCCATTTCCCCCGAAACATCAATTTGCCCCCCTCCCATCCCCGCCCTCCTTTGTTTTGCTGCATGAGGCTGTAAATCTTGCTTGCAAATTGCTTTGCTGGATGGATTTTGTCCCGAATGACACCGCTGCGTCTTCTGTTTCTCTGTAATCAGCCATGTTTGGACTTTAGAAATGATTTTACATACAATTAGCCTTTGCATTGAAAGATTTTCCTCCATTATTTGAGCTTTATTTTGGGCTTCGCCAACTCCGCAGAGACGTATCTGTCTCTTTATCCTCTAGACGTCCTACTATTAGCGGGTTCCGTCAAGCATTTCTTTGCAGATTTTTGAAGACTCGCAATAACAAGGTCAGTGGAGACGGGTGTATTTGTCTTTTTGTGGCTGCACCAGGTGGTTTTCGCCTTACTTTAGATTGGTGTCCTGTTCTTAATAGGCCACAGAAATACTGTCGTTGGAAATACGATATTTGCAGATGTAGGTTTTGTTTTTTCTCACTTTTAAGAAACTTTTTTTTTTATTTTTTTTTAGACTTAATGTATGCAGAAAGTCAAGGTCAGTGAAGTATTAATTAAAGATTAAGACACCAGGTGCGTAATCCTCACTTCACCCAGAGATTTTACATGGTTGTGATTGCAGAAGCTTCGAATACAAGAATCGATTTTAGCAACATACAGCATCCAAAACCTTTATTGCCTCTGTGTGTGAAGGACAGAACAAAAGAAAAATGAATGGATTGCAGGATGAATGATTAACAGATGGGTGAATAAAGACTTGATAAATGAGCGTTTTCCCAGACTTTTCTCCTGCTCTATGTTTATCCAGGCCCTACAAATGATGAAATCTAATTCCATTTTGTTTCCAGACCAAGCAGGAATCCTTCGGTTTTTAAATAATAATCAAACCTTGTATTTTCCTCGTGACGTTTTATATAAGCTGGCAGGAATGTTATCAGAATGGTTTAAATTATCTACTGCACGCTCCTCCCTCCCCAGAAACAGCAACGCTCCAAATGCACGTTTGAAACGTTCCCTTTCTTTTCTATAAAGTCCTGATTAAAGCTGCATTCATTGCTACAAATCCAAGCCCCAAAAACGCTGATTTATAGGGAAAACTCACCATATTGTGTTTCTTAGTGGCCTCATTCTGATTTCATCCCGACACAGTATCTGGAGCCTTTTTTGGAGGCCGTTCTGAGAGAGCTTTGATCAAGTAACCTCAGCCAGTTTGTATTGAAACGAAGTAAATCTTCCTCTTTTACGTCCACCCGCCGACCGAACAAACGTCATTAAAAACAAAAGTTCCTGGACGGAAAGCTTCCCGTCCTTTCCCCGCTCTCCGTTCACATCCATTCTCTTCCATAATAAAAAATGTTGGGAGGTATCTGGGCCACTGCTTTTGGAGAGAGACTCTCATCAATTTACATTATAGCTCTCTGTTCCCTCCTCTGTGTCTCTTTCCTAACCGTTCTCCGTCTCCCTCCATCTCATACAAATGGGCCTCCATCTCTCTGCAGCTGCATACACACAGTCAAAGACCACTTTCTGCAGCTCCACTCCAGGGTATATGGTTCTTTAATGAAGACAGTAATAATGATTATGGATATTTTAAAACCATCTGACGGGCCCCGTGCACTTATGAAGGCAGAAGCCTCAGAGGATCAAAAGGACCCGTCCGACGAGACGGGATCTTCGAAAACAAACGCAGGACGTGCCTGATGGATGGATAACAACACGGCTAGAAAGCAGACAACAGACTGCGCTGAAGCTGATTTCCGGCTTGCGTGTGGCAGACATTTCCACGAGGTCGTATGATTTTTTGATGCGGGGGTCCTCGGGTTCAGCCGGCAGAACGGGCGTTTCGTTTCAGACGGCGTCTGCGCTGATCAAAGATGAGGTCAGGATAAAAGAGCAACAACATGAGTAAAATTTAAAAGCTCCTGAATCTTTTATTGCGAACCCGGCGGAGCCGTGTAGAACATAACCGGTCGGGAGCGCTGGGAAACGCAGACTCCCCCCCTCGCCCCCCTTTTTACAAAGTCCGCTCTCAAGAGACAAATCGGTTCAGTTCGTGATTTCTATACACCCAGGCAGATGTTTCACGTTATATTATTGTTGGTGTTTCTTCCAGGACCCCTGATTGCTCCAACAGGAGGCTGGAAATGGATAGTCCCCTCTCTGTGTGGGTGCCCAGAAATAAAAAATTTGAAAAAGTTGATTTAATCCAGCGCTGAGGCTTGAAATAATATTTTTCTTCAAAAAAAAAAAAAAAAAAAGTTAAAGCTGCCTGTGAGGAGAAGTGGATAACTTTACATCTGCAGATCGTCTCAATCATTGTGTTTGTAGTCGAAAACCCGTCGCTTCTTCTCTTGGTCGATTGGAGCCTCATTAAAGATAATTTGAGGAAAAAAAGAAACATCAGATTTGAGTCCAACATTTAAATGTGATCTATTGTCCTTCCTTGAAGAGGTTAGAATGGGTTTATGATCTATACAAAACATGTTACATTTTCTTTTAGGGCGTTTTGTCACTTTAAATCCAAGTAAGGAGCTGGCCACGTCCCCCAATTCAACATTGACACTCGCACATGAAAATGGCTGCAAACAGATGAGCACTTATAAAGCCATACAGCTTTGAAAAGCAGAAGTAGAGCCTCCTGCTCAATCGACAAGAGTGCAGCAAGTAGTTTCTGTCAAGAACAAAACACTTGTCTTTTCCAGCAGCCATTGTACACCGCATACAGCGTTAAAACCAGCTGACCAAACGTGCTGGAATGCGCATCGTAGCTCAACAGTCGAGAGGTTAGTGAAACGGCTCCTTTTCCAGACACCAAAAAAAACGTTAAGTTATTGCCAAAAATGTCTGGGTGGTTCCTTTTAAGCACTTTAGCTGTTTTTAGAGGCAGTTGAGATCCAAATGGAAGTGTAAAAACATGCAAAAAGTGATTTTTGCGCAATAGGTCCCCTTTACGGTTCAGGAAATCAAATTGATGAAAATGGACGTAGATTTGGGAGAGGGGAAGCGCCTCTCTGGAAAATGAGACCCTGAGGATTTTCCTTGAGCAGCAGCCACTTGGAAGACGTGCAGGTGTTGTGGCTCAGCAGGAGTCCTGCCGTGGCCAATCGGTTTGCTGCTCCTCTGAGCACGGACGCCATAACTCCCCTTCCTCCTTCCGTGCGTTTGACAGCGTGTGTCCACACATTAACAAACGAGGGGGGAGGCAAGGCGAGGTCATTCGGGACCCTCGGTGTGTGATTATGCTGCGTATACCATGAGATTAGAGCAGACAGCTTTATGCACCGGAGGCCCCGCCATAAATCCCCCCAACCAACCCGGCTATGCTGTCATTGTTTGCTTTGCTGTCTTATAGACGAAGACGTGGCTGTCTCTCCCTGGCTGCACTCAAACCCCCAACAGACAGCGCAGGAAGCCGAAGTTCACAGGATTCAAACACACTCGTCTTGGTCTTTGGCCTTTGATGCTTTATCACTTTTCTCTCTCTTCGCCATCGTGGCTCTTTGTTCGTTCCCGAGGGTTTTCTCGGCGCTCCAGCTCACCTGCCCCCCCCGTCCCACACACTCAGACACGTTTTGCTGCCTTCCCGCCCCTCTCCACCGGGCTGCACCTGCGTGCCCGGCTTCGGTGCCGAACGTGGCTCAGGTTGCTGCTTTGGAATCTGGGAAATGTTCGAGCTGCCTGATATGCAAAGCCAAGCAGGGGAGGCAACGCACAGATGCACAAGAGTAGAGAAGTACAGGGCTGACTTTGATCTATTTTTATGGGGTTTTATATAAGAAAGTGATACATATTTGTGAAATTACGCAAAAAAAACAAAAAGATAAAATGCTCTGCATTCTGGGGTATCTCTCTTACATTTTTACTCATTCTCGTTTGTAGAATTACTCAGGCTCAGTCAGACTGGATGGAGCACGTTTTGCCAAAAATTCTCAACAAATTTTAGACTTTGACTGGGCCACTCTGAGAACATAGGTGTACTTTTATCTAAACGACTCGATCGTAGTTCAGGCTGTGTAATGAGGGTTGCTGTTCTGCTGGAAGGTGAATCGCGTGTTTTGCAGCCTGTAACTGGTTTCTGTCTTGTATTTGTGCTGCGTTCCAGTTACCTGGGAAGTGGGAACTCCAAACTAGACATCAGACCTGAGGTAACGGCGTTCTAGTTAAGAAGCTGGAATGTCAACATAGCGACGGCCATAAACAGTGTTTGCAATAGTTCCGACAAGCATCATTTTAAGCTTTACTTTCCATAAGCAAACGACACTTTTAATTCGTTCAAGCTTGGAGTTGCAGGCGCTGCATGTAGCATTGACTTTAAACTCACTTTTCCTTGTGCGCATTATAGTGATCATGTTTCCACCACAGCTTATTCCTGTTGATGTCAGGAGCGGCCATATTGAAACACAAAGTCGGCCTTATAAGTCGTAACTCGGAGTTGCTCCCAGTTTCCCAGTGGGAAATCCGACTTCAGAGGTTGTTCCAGTTGAGTTTTCCGACTGGGAAGTCGGAACTTCCCAGTTCACAGCACGGCTGGAATGCAGCATTGGTTTCATCCAGCTTCCATTGACCGCTCCGTGGAAGAAGCGATGCTGCCAACACCAAGTTTAGCGGTGTGAATGGTGCATTCTGGGTAATTTTAAGCATTGCTGCTACATAAAAACGTGTTAATTCTCAGCCACACCTCGGGTTTTATAGGTGAAAACTTTCATCCGGAGCCGGTTTATAGCATCCTCTCTGAGTAAATAGGGCTGAATATGGACCGGCAAACTTTCCAGATTTGTGTTCGCAAAAATCCCTTCCCTTCCACTTCACAGTCATGCTCCACTTTTGTGCTGTGACTTTGTTGCAAAGTGACTAAACGCGGGTTTTTAAGGGAGCTGCGTGCACTCAGGAAGACGCAAGAAAGCAGGCGCAGCTGGTGAACCACGAAATGGGGGTGAACTTTATTAGAAATGAAGCAGGTTGTGCAAAATTTAAGAAGATTTTAAAGCTGAAAGCGCAGAATGATAGATGAGGGATGGCAAGCAGGAGGTGTAAAAGGTCGTGTGGGGGGTGGAGGGCGGCGGTGACACTTGAGTGTTCTCGGCTCCGCTCGAGGGTCGCGGCGGGGCGATGCTCGGGTTGAGAAAATGATGTTTCTGCCCTCATGAAAGAGCCGAGAAGAGAAAAGGTTTGAAAGCCCACCCTCTCCATCCCCCTCCCCACCCATCGCTCACCCCACCTCTCCGTGTCACCTCTGGCCCCCTCCAGCCTCCCATGCCATGTTTCAAAGTGTGGCCACATGAATGGCTCTATTGTTGAAGGCTGAGAAAAAGGGAAGGGGAGACACGGAGCGAGGCAGAGTGGACAGAGGCAGAGATGAGAGGGAGTGAGGGGAATAATGAAGAAAGAAAAAAAAAAGGAGTAGTGAAAGACTCGGATAGAAATGTGCCCGAAAAGAAAAGAGAAAAGGGAAAATGTTGCTCTGGGCTGCTTCTGAATTGGATGATTTATTTAGATCTGGTCATGGAGGAACTCTATAAAGCAGTTTATAGGCTCACCTCACTTCACGTCTTTTGCTCTCAGATTCATCCTCCTTGTTCTTCTTCCTTTATACAGTTTGTGAATTTTACAGCCATCTCTCAAACTAACTTCCGTCCCCCCCCCTCTTTTTAAATCTTAAAAAGTGGATTTAGAGCATCCACAACAAACTTTACTGGCGCTATCCGGATGCTGTGCCGCGATCCGGGAGCCGGAAAAGTGTGAATTCTGGGATAAATCCACGCCTTCTTCCTTTTTCTGCACCGCCTGATTAGATTGGGACGAGGTCTCCGAACCTCATCCTGTTTTGCCGAGCGCTCAGGTGCCTTCACACACAAACACACATCAGCTGGGTTAACCTGGGGTTAACGCAGCAAATCCGACACTTTGAACATGGATCATGAAATTGAGTTTTGCGCCGTGATTCTCTTCAGAATCCACTTCTTGTTTTTTCTCCCCCACCACCACATTTCCACTGATTCCTGCTTGTTTTTCTTTTCCGTCTTCCACCTGAAAGCTGCCCAGCAGCTCCTCCACCTCTCAGCCCTGTGAGCATGCGAGCGCGTGTTTGCTCTGCCATTCTGCGGCGCAGCTCGGCTGTGACTCAGGATACCATCAGATAAAGCTTACACAATGTGTCATGCAGGAAGCAGAAAGGTGCTTGTTTTCATAAGAGTGGGTGCCAGTTGATTTCATTGTTCATGTTTGGAGAAAACCAAACCTGTGTGTGAATGTGGGTGGATAAGCCTGGACAGACCTTTTGTGTTCAACACAAGGGGTATATGTGTGTGTGTGTGTGTGTGTGTGTGTGTAGCCTACCAGTTAAACTGATTTTCATGGCTGCAGAAGCTTCAGGATCCACCACCTTGTTTACATTTCAGACTCTATAAATGGTGCGAATGCCAGTCTGAAGCCGACAGGAAGGAGAGATATGTCTGTGTTTATACGTGTTGAGTGAAGCCGAGCGCCTCGCCTCTCCAGTCCAAGTATGGCCCGATAACCCCCGGTGACCTGCGTAATGAGAAGTGGAACAGTGGTTTTCCCAGCAGGCCCCGGGGGCCCCGTCCGAGCCGACGCTCGCTCCGCGCTCTGAGCGCCCGCCTCGAGCCAAACACACCTGCTGATAAAGGCTGCATCTCATTTTGGAGCAGCAGGCCTGTTGACTCTTAGCACCAGGAGGTAACTGCAGCCTTGATGGATGTGGTTGGAAGTACGGGGGCGCAGCGGAAGATTAAAGGGGGTTTTCTGTTTACCTCGGCTCTTGGAACGATGCTCGCCGCTCTTTTCATGGTGTTCCAGCTGCAAAACCTGACAAGTGGTTGAATTCTTGACGTCTAAAGGGACATGTTCACTTTAAAGAAGTTGTCCAGTTTGGTGGGCAGCTGACCGACGGCGCTCCCGGATTGGCTGCTTGGCAAACGACAGCGTGTCAAGCAGCGTTGCACCCGAGTATTTCAACTTCCTAAACTGATTTTTCTTTTGAATATTTGAGATACCTGAAAAAATCTGCAAATTTTCTCTAAATATGTTGGAGTCACATCTCAAAAAACAATCCATGAACAGAAACTACGCAGAGGTCCCATTGTATTTTCTTTTTGCAAACAGTTCGTTTCTCTCTCTTTTTTTTAACCTAAAAATGGAAACAAAACGATTTTCCCCTGTTCCTCCTTCCCAACTGATCCTTTTTCAAAAGGTGACGTAACTCTAAACTCTAAACTAGTTTTATTTAGCTGGACTCGGGTCAAAGTTTCCTCTTTGAATTGTAAAACTTGCAGACCCCTGACCTAAACGTTTGCATATCATTTTATTTGCATTTTTGGTAAATTAATTAAGTGAAAAAAAGAAAGAAAAAAAGCTCAATTCTCTTGAAACTGAAAATGTATTAAACATTTTCCCCACTCGTTGCGGCTCTGATCCGTTTCGGCCAGTCGACTCCCCCTAATTAGTGCTGCATAATATTAGGAAAACATGCTGGATGTGCAGCAGTGATATAACTGGAAACAGTTAAACAAATACTTAACACAGGTAAAATGTTTATGCTTTTGGTTTATTGTAAACACACACAAAAACTTTTTCTTAATAACTGTTATCTTCCAGCACTTGTTACATTAATAAAACAGGACAAAATAGTCAGGTTTCATCAAGAGTGGATGTTATAAGGACTAAAAACCCGAGCACATTTTGTCTCTTTTGCCTTTTTTTTTTTTTTTTTTTTTGCAGCTGCGGTTCTTAAAAACAGCAGCAGACCAGTTTATCTAGGAGCAAAATTAAATTAGTGAGTTATGCCTGCAGTCTGTACAGCTGAAACTAATGAGAGAGGCACTGCCTGTGAAAAAGTTCTCGCTTTTCTATCTAATTCTATTACCAAAAATCAAATTGTCTCATTTTCGGTGCCTCGTAATGTTCTTAATCGTGAACTTCCATGATTATTTTTGGCTTCCAAAGAAAGTTATGAAAGTTTTCCTTTAGAAAAAAAAAAAAAAAAAGTTGTAGGCTATAACCTAGTTTTATTAGCTTGTTTTACCAATTTTTTGGTCAATATCTCTCAAAAATCCTGGATCTAATCTAATCTTCGTCCAGATTCAGAAAATTCCAGTTAAAGTAAACTATTATACGTTGCTGTTTACAGTATTCTCCTTCTCACACCCAGCGCTAAAGTCTTTGAAATAAACAGATGGCTCCATAAAGCTATTACATAAAGGGGGACGGGAAGTGGTGGCATAAATGAACCATTTCTGTTATCTGCCTCCACTTGTTGTTTTACGGGTGAATGGAAACAATGCCTCGGATTATGCTAAATGGCTTTAGCAAGACTAAATGACTGCAATCCTGAAATTACTAAATAATTGTGACAGGTCAGGCTAAAAGGTGAGCTTGCTTTATTCCCTCTCTCTCTCTCTCTCTCTCTTTTTCTCTCTCTCTCCATCGATTCAACAAATAAAACTGTCACTTCCCGCTTTATTTGACACCGGCGCAATTTGCCGTTTCTGACAGCGCGGTGACGCAACATCCCTTCATTGTCTTTGTGCGCTTTGTGATCTTGCATTGTTTACTTTTAATACTCTAATGGTTGTCTGACAGCAGAACAGAGAGAATAATTAAGCGGGGATTTTTTTTCTTCTTCTTCGTGTTTCTGTGATTCCCGAGTGTTCGTGTGGATTTGTTGAAAACAGAAGCAGCAGCAGCAGCATCTCCTGCAGAGGTAAAACAAAGTAAAATAGGATAGTTTAACATTCGATCACTTCCTCCCACTTCCACATCGCTGTGTCACTTAAGATTTTGTGAGAGTGGAAAGTCCTCCCTCCCTCCCGTTTGAGTCGTTCCTGCTGCAAACTGTTTTGTCTGCTCCCTTCAGCTGCAACATTCATTTAAACTGAGAAAGTGTCACAACGCCTGCGCCGCTTTCTGCTCCTCTGCTGTCTGCTGCGTCTGCTAACCCGCTGGATCAGAGTTGCTGTCGGCCTCGGGAGCCCTGTTCATAACTCAGTATTTGGCCTTATCAGGACGAGGCGGCCTTGTGCTGTGAGTCGGGATGACTCGGCCTGAGTCATCGCTCGAGTTCCTGGCCTTTTTCTTTCAGCTCAGG
>NW_006800102.1:0-58106 GCF_000485575.1 Poecilia formosa
AATAAATAATATATAATAACTATATTTTGCACATCTTTCCCAGGGACACTCAGTACTGTTTTTGAGGGGTTTTTTTTTCAAATAAACTATTAGTCACACAGTTTAAAATAGTCAAGTAAGCAGAGTTAAAATCTCTGCTTAGACTTCGTAGAATTTGCTCATAAAATGTCATCGACTGGTTAAACCTCAGAGAAAACCAGTTATTTGTCTGAGCCGGTAAAAACTGATCAGTGCGTCTCCACTTGTTTTAGCTTGTTGTGTTGGAGGTGGTACATGTCTTGAAGTTTCACCAGAAATACGTCTAGACGTCGCTGAAAACCAAATAAAACTCCCTCGAAAAACTGTGCAAAGCCCCTCAGCCAGTCCAGAGTTTGCCCACCCACAAGTAAACATTTGATTTATTTATTTATTTTTTTTGTTGCTCCATATCTCCTCTCAGATCCAGACCCAAAACATTTTTTCCGTCCCATTTTCTCAGCACCAGCCCAGCCGGCAGGAGAAGGCAGCCAAGAGTCTCGGCCGCCGGGCTTAATGATGAATTGTGCAGATAAAACCTCTGTTGTGGAGCATTTAAGCTAAATCTTAAATAAACTTTTCCCCTAATGGCGAATCCAATCGTCTCAAAGGTCTTCGGCGCGGCTCGGGTCACGCCTCTGCAGCGGGCGGAACTGGAACACTTTATCACCGCGCAAAGTGACGGGAATAATTAGTTTTCTGCGTGTGCGTGTTTTCGTGTAAGTCTGCGGCGGCGGGGAACGGGCGACCCTCAGAGATACACATGTTTATTAGATGGTGGACCTCAAAGCTGCGTTTAGCCTCATTAAAGTGTTTGATTGTGCTGCACGTTCTTCCTTGAGCGCGTCGTTCATCACACGCGCAAACAAACACGCTTGTGTTCCAGCAGCTGGCAGGTTTTTGTCCCGTCTTAGCTCTCTCAGTGTTCATTAAAAGCTTTAATTAGACTGATGGGTGTGTGTAATTACAGTCTTTAAGATGTACAGCTCCTCTGCAGGCCCACTTCCTCGCCGCCTGCTTCCAGAAGTCACTGGGAAATCATACAAGGCTTTGTGTGTATTTAGAAACATTAACCTCCCGTAAGTTCCGTCTTTGACATTTGCCATTAATATCACCCGGAAAGGAGTGACATTTATGAGGCCCGTACCGCTTGCAGCCTTTGCCGCTCTTGGATTTTTCTTTCTCTTCTTTTTTTTCCCAGTCTTGCTCTTCCTCCTCCTTCACACGCTGGCTTCTGCTTTCCTTTCTCTTAATTTAGAAACCTGTCCCTTGTCTAAGCCGCCATCTTCCCGCCCGCTCCGGCTCACTCTCTCTCCCCGCTACGTGTTGCAGATCGCTGTCACGTTCCTCCCTTCAGACCGCTGACCCACTTCCCTCCTTTTCCGCATCGTTTCCAGATTCCTGTTTCGCCAGACGATTGTCCTTCAACCATGCAACTCTCGTCCTCCTCCTGGTGCCCTCTTTTCCATATTTCTGTTACCTGAAAAGTCCTATGAATCTCTCACGATGTTGGGATTAAGAGATTCGAAAGGCTGCTTCAGACGTTATGCTCCTCGCAAAAGACTTCACACCCCTTAATTAAGACTTTGCAATGTTACAACTAAAAAAAATATTTACCTTGTTAGGGAAAAAAAACTGAAAAGTGTGGCATGATTTCGATTCCTTCCCCTTGAGTCAAGAAAGTGTCTGGGGTAAATTTTTACCAGTTTTGCTCAACAGGGATCTGATATTTTTGCTCAAACTTCCTTACAAAAATTTCTCCAGTTCAGTCACATGTGACCTTGAGCATCTGTGAACAGCAAGGTTCCAAGTTTTGGCACAGATTCAAAGGTCTGGACTTTGACTGGACCATCCTAACAAGTTATAATCCTTTGCTCTTAGCCTTTGTGTATTTACAGTAGTTTTCCTGTTGGAAGTTGAACATCCACCTCAAGACTTTTATTAGGACTGCCCTGTTTTTAGCGCTGACCAGCTGTACGCTAAGCATGATATTGCTCCACATAATGTTTTCCATGCAGCCAAAATCAGTCCTATTTAGGTCAGCACGCCTTTGTTAGACTGTTTGCTAAGTTCCCCCGAACTGTAAACGGGATTTCTGCTCCTTTGTTAGCTAAAGCTGCTCGAGAGGAATGCTAACTGTTGTGCTTTGTTTTGATTCTCAAACACATGACACAAAACAGTGTCACCGAAATGTCTGCCAGTTGCTGAACCCTAAATAGCCTTTTCCGGCCTTTAGCAACCATTGAGTCAAGTTGCATTCCCAGCATTCCTTAATCGGTTTCGCACCAGTCCGCTTGTGGAAGTCAACATCGGCTGCAAGGTTGAGTCAAAGTCAGTCACAACAAGAACATCTCAGTGTGTTGTACAGACGTTTTGGCTTCAGATGCACGCAGAGCTTCGTGGTTTGTGTTTGTCGTCGTCGGCTGGTTTTGCAGAGAACTCGCGCCCCGTGAGGGTCGCCTCCTCCGTGTCTTCGACATGTTTCGCGGCGAGGCGCCAGCGCCGAAATCCTGCAATGACAAACAATGTCACAGTCAGGTTCTGCTTGTGAGGAAGCCCCCACTAAGAGTGGGAAACATTAGGGTAGTAATTGAAAGGAGAGGAGCTTCGGGAGAATAAAGTGATTGCTGCAGCAGACGCCTTATTGTGTTTTTTTTTTTTTCTTCTTCTTCTCTTACGGTGTGATGAAAGGATGATGGGGTGTCAGGAGACAAGTAGCTGCGAGTTAAGGTGGAGTTGTCTCTTGTTTTCCTCCTCGCTGCACTGAATTCACGCCTAAATTGAGCCAGTAAATCAGAATAATGTGAGACAGTGGGGTTTTTATGTAGCGATCTTGTGCTCACACAGGTATGTAAGTTTCCCTTTCTTTCCTGAATTTGTGAATGTGGGAGCGTGAGGCGTTTGGAGGACGACACAGTGGCTCAAAAACCATAGCAGGGTGACCAATTAAGGTATTAATCAAAGATGGATGCACGCTTGAGTGTGTGTGAAAACAGGGATGTTAACATTTGGTTTGTACATTTCGGATGACATTTGTGTGCATATCAGTGACAGTTATCAATATTATCACATATTTGTAAAGCTGCATTAAAAAGAAAGTAAAATTTTGGCTTCGTCAGACCGTAATTGATTCTCCAACAGCGTTGTAAAAGATTTCAGCCAGAACTGGATGTGTTCTTTGAAAAGAAAAGACTTTAGTTTTGTAGTCCATACAAATAGAAGATAAGAGATCGCATGTAGACGGTGGACTGAATTTTGCCGTAAGCTTCTCTGGTCGGTTTTCTTGTCATTTCACTCATTTTGAAGAAACTTCCAGCCTCCATTATGTCACTAGTCCCGTATTTTTTTAAATTACTGTTGATTCTTCTCACACTACCACTTTATGCTCTGGAATTGTTTGTACCCTTCCCCTGATTAATACTTTTATACAATTAGGTCATTTTGCAGACTCTGCAAACTATTGCTTCAACTAAAGAAACGATAATCCCACTAAGACAGCTGAGCTTTATTTCCAATTAATCAAATTCAACGAGGTATGAAGCTGTACTTTAATCAAAAGGTACTTTAACAAAGTATCAGTTTAAGGGTGCATGTATTTAGTAACAGGTTGATGCACGTTTTTTCTTTTTTTTTTGTTTACATTTCTTCACCTAATAGATTTATTTTTCTGTTTAATTAAGCAAGACATTAGTCTTTGCTTCACAAAAACCTTGTATTTGAACAGAAATCCATTGTAATTCAGTGGAGATGTTAGAAATGCAGTAAACTGAAAGGTTTGGTAGAAACCGGTAAATACGCAGCGTCGTCTTACCTAAGCACCTGCTGGGAAGTCGAGCCTTATCTTGAGTTTATGTTTGTCCAGGTAATTTCAAACATTAATACTAACCCTGGGAAATGTTACCTTGGTCATCACCAATAACTATAATCATACAATGCCTAAGTGAAAGTACAACCGCCTTAATGAAAACCCTGAATGAGTCCTATTGAGCTTTGAGGCTCGCTTGATCCTGAACTTTACTTTTATGAGCAAGAATGTTGACTTTTCTACATCGTTGCCCCCAACGCTCAGGGGTTGTAGAGCCAGTTGTACCACACAAGAACTGTATTTTATAAACACGTGTCAGTGGTGTATGGTAGCTTGTAGCTACCTTTCCATTACCAATGTGCGTGAAACTTTGTTGCTACTCCACAAATGTCGGAAAAAACACTATTTTGCAATTGCGTTGTTTCCATTAAATAAGAAGCACAAATCAAACCACACGTGAAAAAGGCAAGGAGTTATTTAAAAACATTCTGTGCCATGATTCTCCCACCACTTCCTGTTGTTTTCTTTGTCTTTTATGCCAGTAGCAACATCAGGTTGTTGATCACATGACTTGTGTGATGTGAAAAAAGTCTTTCCGTTCTGTAACCAACGGTGACATGTCAAGGTCGTGTCGCTCCGCTCTCTTCCTGCCTCACTCCCTCTTAACCCTACCAGCTTAGACGGAGAACCAGCAGTGACACAAACAAAAAAAAACGCATATCGGGAAGACAGGAGCAGTGACGGACTTTGCGAGTTTAACCCACATCCAGGTGGCCGCAGGAGGAGCAGACAACCAGAGGTGTTTCGATTTTATTCTGGGACCGACCTGGGAATAAAAGAGGCGGCGAAAATAAAATAACTCGAGCAAAGAGCAGGGAGAGACAGCGAGGAGGAAGCTACGACGCCGGCGCTGACCCATTTCTCCAGGCCTCAAGTGTTGTTCCTGATATAATGGAGAACGGCTAACTCGCCCGCTCGCACGCGCATGCGAAGGAGCCGAAGACGAACGGGCGCCGCCAGCAGACACCAGCGGATGAAGATGCGTGTAGACATGCACTGCTAAGGTCTGCGGACAGATAGATTCCATGCGAGCGCTTCGAGCCTTCCCTCTTACTCCGTGTGACTGCTGCAAATCTAGCATCACCTCCGCCAGCGCCGGGAAACATCCCACCGAGAGACGCTCGGGCTCGACCGTGAACCCGTTGGCCCGCTCCACGGGTTCCGTCAGCTCAACTCCGGCTATTCTTCCCCTCGGCGGCGACGAGGGGAAGTCTCAAAAGACTTCTATGCCTTTTAAAAAAAAAAAAAAAAAAAATAAAAATCACTTCTCTAGAAGTCACTCTGGGATTCACTGATAAGTGTTCATTAAGTATTGATAAGTAGTCATTGAAGTATTCATTCAGTATGCATGCAGATCCATGCAGAAGTGCACTTGACTGAGAGTTTCCAGTGGGTTTTTTTGGGGGAAGTTAACAGATAGACACACACACACACACACACACACACACACACACACACACACACACACAGAACGCCCTCGCTGCCCCGGGACGGGAGCATTGACCCAGTTGTAAGGAACATTGGTCATGACTGTCCTACATGGCCGGCACTTTACCAACGTTACACAAGGCTTATCCACCCAGTCACAGGGCCTCCTTTTAACGGCCGGCTCCCTCTTTTCTTTTGCATTAGCACTTTTAGTTTTTTTTTCTTCTTCTTCTCTCTCTGCTGCCTTTGTCCCTGTCGGCCTTTTCTTTTTGCTCCATTATGCACGTCTTTGCTCTGGCAGCCACATTAAGCCGGCATGCATTAAATTCCCAAAACGGCCAGTCAGACTTATTGCATTGATGTGGCCACGATTTGTTTTCTTGTCATTTCATTAAGCCAAGAATAGGCGAAAGTAAATCAGCCTCTGTGCTCACGCCTGCTGATCACCTTCTTTACTCTGTCTTCCTGTTCAGTGCGTGTCCGTGTATATAAATGCACATGCATGCATATTTATCTTTTGAAGGCGGCAAGCAGATTTAAAGACGCAGTGCAGAGATTGTTTGTAAATGCAGGGGCCCGCATGCATTCATCACGCATACATCAGGCCGTTGTGCTGCTGCAAACCCGATTATGAACCAGTGGATTTGTTGCTCCGACAAATACGCCATGACAGTCGTAAACATATCTGACCTCTGCCCGCATGGAACAGGTTAGCCACACATGCAGCAGAATAATTCCCAGATGGATTATCGGCATGATGCGGGGCTGTGTGCGCTTATGCAAACCGCAGCACAACAACATGCTTCGCTAGTCGGAGCTAAGTCACAAGCAACCAGGCTATCGGTTCCAGCACCATGTGTGCAAGTGTGTCACATGTGATGATCTGGAGCGTTTTCCACTCCTGTTTACACACACACACCTATGTGACAGCTTTGGGCCTAAACAGAGATAAAAACCTGGAACGTCACAGTGGCGTAACAAGGTAACCTTGGTAACAAGGTCCCAGGTGTGAGTCCCAGCTTGGATTTCTTTTACATTTTTTTTTTGCATAGTTCTCTCCAGGTATTCCAGCTTCCTCCCAAAGTCCAAAATCATGACCATTAGGTTAATTAGTTACTCCCCCCCACTCGCCCACTGAACCCTGGACATGAGCACCTCCACCCCCCATGACCCTGCATGGATAAGTCGGTACTGATAACGGATGGATGGACAACATTTAGATGTTTTATTCTGAAAAACAAAGGCAACTAAATCTCTACTACTGCCACAGAAACACAGAAAATAAATTATCTATGACCGATGTTTGAGGTAAACATTATGGTCATTATCTTTTATTATCATGTTATTGTTTATTTTTAATAAATTAATTACTATTAATATTTACGTTTATCATTTTATCATGTATTGTTAAGTACTTTACTACTATTTATTATTTTCTTTTTGTATCTTTTTTTAATAATTTGGTTATTTTCAAGTGCAGATCTTCTTATTAGAATAGCTGGCTGGTTAATTAGTCAGGCTGTCTGCTAAGGTAGCAAAATTGCTGCTTGTAGTTTATTAACAATAGTAGTTTTGAACCTTAAGAAATTTTAATAAGACTATAATAAGGTTGGTGTTTCTGTAGTTTCCACACAACAAACAACCACATTTTTGTTTTTTCTTCAAAACAAAGGAAAAAAAGTAGTAGCCTTTTTTTCAGCCAGCTGACTGGCAGTGTAAAGCGACAGGTTGGAGGAGCAGTAGCGCTGCGTTCAGGGTTCCCGTTCAGTCTGGAAAAATATGGCCTTTGATTTAAGTGTTTTTCCAGGTCTGGCTAAGTATGGAAAAAGAAAATAAAGTTTGAAATAAAACGTTTGCATTTCAGGACAATTTGAAGCCACCCATCCGCCCATTCCTCCATCCATCACTGCATCTGTCTATTAATCAAGCCATCATCCATCCATCCATCCATCCGCACGACCACACATCCATCTGTTTACCCTTGTTTCCATCCATCCATCTTTTCTGTCCTCCCTTCCTTCCTCTTCTTCACAGCTTGTAGTTTTCTTTAGGTTCCAAACCCAAAAGCCTCAGCAATGTGAAACGTTCCCAAAAATACATGCAGAAGAAAAGGGCAGAGAATCTAAAAACACGGACATGAACCCTGCAGCTCCCTCTGTCAGGGTGTCTGCAGGGTTCAGTCAGACCTTTTTAAGACTTAAATAAGAGAACAATTACTAAGTTAAATAGATGATTTGTGTTACCATGTTAATAACTTAAGCAAGATAGCATATCTTTGTCAGGTGTTTTCATTTAAATGCCTTCCTGCAGTGTGAAAGCTGCCTCATAGTGGTTACTAAAAGGTCCTTAAGTGCCTCTTTTAAAGCAAAACCTCAGCAGGGACAAAAATGCATTTTTTTGGTTTTAGCAGGTAGGTCTTTACTTTAATTGCCTGAAAAATAGAAGATGCAGTAAAGCTGAATATCCCTGGACAAACTCCTTCCAAATTGGGGTGTTTGCAGCCCTGCATCCGGAGGGTTAGTAGTTTTGTCTCAGTATAAAAACACCCACATTCCTGAGCCAGATTGACACGTCGCCGAATAAAAAGAAGCCAAGTAGCTCCCTTCTGCAAACCAAAGCCAAGAAATAATTTGAAAATGTTGATGAAAGAAGCAAAGAATGAACAAATGTCCACAATTCAGATGCAACCGAATGCAATTTAAGAGCTATTATGGAAAACATGGGCCTAGTTAAAGCCTTTCTGTGGTGCTTGCATCCTGAGAATATCCAACACTTTCTCTCCCATATAATTAAAATGACTTTAGGATCCGGGACGTTTTGCGGTTCTGAATCCTTAGTTTGCTTCTGTAGCCGTGACTGACTGATATGGAGGCCCGCGATTCATGTTTGTTACTTTGAAGGGGGAAGGCGGAAGTTTTCCGGAGATTGATACGAAGTGATTGGGAGTCGGCCGCTCCTCGGGCTCACAGGAGACGCAGGAGGAGGAGGGAGCAGGCAGACGGGGTGGTGGTGGGGGGGTTTGGATAGGTGGACAGTGGGTGGATGATTCTAATAGAACAAGATGGATGGAAGGAGAATAACTGCTGAGAATTAAAATGTCATCGAGCACAGAGGGAAAGATCAGCCGCACGCAAGCAAAGACACTGAGATCATTACCCCAGCTGTGTGTGTGTGTGTGTGTGTGTGTGTGTGTGTGTGTGGGTGGGGGGTCATATGAGCATGTACAAGGGGGTACATGTAGGACCCGCCGCCCACGGTTCCAGGGAACTACGTCTCCATCAGAGGAAAGGAAAAAAAATAAAAAAATACAGCGCCTTGCGTGATTTTATTTGATTTTTTCCCTCTGAATGGTCGTGTGTCCGCCTCCTGGGTCAGCATGTGACAGATCATGTGAGTTTAGCCTGTGACTCCAACACTGGCCCTGTCAGGTCCCGTCGCCTCCGGCGCTCCGCTCATGTGCAGGAGGTCGAGAGACGCAGCTTTAAAACCAAAGGACTGAACTGGAAATGATGAGCCGCAATATATCACGTCCATCAAATTGTTGTTGCTCTGCTGAATCCATCAGGACAAGAAAATCTATTTTAATTTCTATTGTTTTGTGTTTTTACCTTTCCAGTTAGCATGTTGTGTTTTGAGTTTAGCGAGTTATTATTCAGCCTTAGCAGGTCTCTTTGGGGTGTGCTGATCACAAGAATGATTTTAAAGTTTCTAATCCTGATATTTACGGTTTTTGAAAGAAGTTCAGGAATGTCTTAAGCGACGCTCCAGCTGGTGGTTCTAGTCTGCAAAGGGTTTGTTTGACAGAACTCATTGGATTTGAAAAGACTCTGGAACAATGGAGAAGGTCCAAGAAACTCATTAAAGATTAGGAAGATTATAAACTGCTGGACCACCAGTGAAACCGACATTATGTCAGCGATTATAAAAATAAATGAGACCCATGCTCCAAAACGGACATCTTCGAGTTCAACATGGACACGTTCCTCTGGAGAAAAAGCTTTAAATATCTGGATGAGATAAAGGGCGTTTTCACGCTCGATAGTCCGGTTGACTCGGTTCGATTGGGGATCAAAAATGGCAACATTTGTTACATTTTCAGCTGGTGCGGGTCACTTTCACCATTTCTCCCGCTAACACTAGACTTGCTCATCTGTTTAGGTTGTATTTACCCAGAATGCCTTGCGCTATAGTTCTCTTCCTGCTTTTCGGAGCGGTCTCCAGTCCGCTTGCGTCCACAAACCACACAAGAGTTCACTTGAACCAAACCGAGACTTCAGGTGAGGTTTACGCGCGGGGACCAGAGCCGGTCTGTTTCGGTTCAAATCAAAATTCGATTCCGCATTCACGCCTCACGTCTTAACTTTCTATTCAAATGAACTTAGTTTGATTAAAGTGGACTAGACGAGGCTGGTGTGAATGAACCCAAAGTTTCAAACCTGAGAAATTCTGAAACAAATGTTTGGACACGGAGGTGGCCGCATCATGATGTTGGACTGTGTTCTCTTTAAGTAGAAAAGGTATTTCCCTTTTTGAACACCATGTTTGTTTTGTTTTGTTATACAGAATTTTAAAAGAAAGAAAAGAAAGGAGGAGGAGTGCTATGTTAATATTAAATCAGGTTTCCTAACAGGACCATCATCCCAGCCTCAGTGGGATTACATTTTCCATTTTCTTTCTAATATGATCTTAACTCTCTGAGCTTAGTGTTATTTAAAGTTTTTGAATGCAAGCATGTTGTGCCAGAAGATTCTGGGTGGCTTCAAAATGTCCGCGCTCAAGGAGCATTTTACTAATTTAACCAAGTAATTTTGACCCTGTACACATTGGAAAACAAAACAAGAAAGGAGTAAACTCAGACTTCTCAAAGTTTTATGGTCAATATCTTAATACTCTGGAAAGAGCGCAGCTCAAATAAACCTTTAAAAGCTACAAATTAAACCAGCTTTGATGTGCACGACGAGTTTATATAAACTTCTGACCCAGAAATGTATTTTCTTAAACTCCACCAAAATATCTCTGGGTGCTATATCAGGCTGCTTGGCTGTTAGCGAGCAAATATTTCTGCGGTTCAGGTTGTTGTTTTTTTTATCTGCACAAATCTCTTAGGTCATGCACATAATAAACTTATTCTGCTCTCAGACCTCTGGCATACCGTTACCTCACCGTGCAACAGAGGCGCCAATCACTCAGACGTCTTTGTTTTAGGAACGTACTTGTTTGTAGCCGGTCCGATCTGCGGACCAAAACCACCACAACACAGCCAGACAGGGAGCCTTTTGTCTGCAACAATAGAACAGGAAAGCTTGTTGCCCCGTTCGCAGCAAAAAGAACGAAAAAAAAAACAAAACAAAACTCTAAAACGTCATGCTATATTGGAAGTAATGGTGTGTTTGGTGTATAATTGAAGGTGGAATGCAAGTAAAAAAACAACAATATACTGGGCTTGTGAGTCTGTGTGTTGGTTTATAAGGGGAGCTAAAATAATGCCTGTTCTGTTCCAGCACACAACTTAATGTCTTTTGCCACCGTGGCGAGGTAATGGCTTGCGATAGCTTCGTTAATGCGTCATAGCCAGGTTATAAAAGTGTCATAGGAGATTTATGAAGACGGTTTTAGTTACAGGAAATTTCGACGGCAAGATCCGTGCTTTTTTTTTTTTTTTTTTTATAGAGTAAGAAGGGGACACAGCGAGAAGGAGAGAGCGAGATTGCATCCTTAAGCGTCGCCTCGGGGGAGAGGAGATCAGGTTTTTCATGCTCTTCATCATCTAGCCTTTAACGGGAAGGATTCAGCAAAGCCCACCTTCGAGAACCTTCTGCACACACACACACACACACACACACAAAAAAGTCCCCACCAGTTTTCCAGCCCACCCACGTGGCGAGGCTTAATGTTGTTGTTGTTGTTTAGGAAAAATCGGCACAAAAGCTAAACAATTGGAACCCAAAGAAAATCAGGATTTTAAAGACAAAGCTACACATTTTGGTTTTTATGTTGATTTGCACAAACACACACCAGCCTAACTAACCTCAGGATGCAGTCATGTGCCCCCCTGCGTGACGCAGATTTCTCCCAGTCACTCGTTCTCGTCGGAGACGGGCGCGGGGCCTCGCTCTGTCCCGGCAGGACGCGGCACAGAGCGGCAACCCGAGCGTCCCGGCTGCAGCTCGGCTATTTATTCATTCTGTTTGTTGTGTAATCTGCCTATTTGATGCGGGTCAATTTTGCTCGCTTTAATCTTACTGCCATTAGAATAAAAACAACAAAAAAACCACCCCGAAGCCTTTAAACTCGAAGCATGTGTGGGAAGTGAAAGGGGGGAACGGCCGTCTGTTTGGGAACGCATTTGGCAATTAAACTCTATCGCATAAAGCTCCTCCTTTGTGCCTCCAATTATGAGAAACAAAAGTATAAAAAGTGACGCTGATGACATTAATTTATTTTAATTTAGCAGGGACACGTCTCTGTTGTGGTAAGCAGGTCTAAAACCAGAGCTGACGCTGCAAAGGGAGGCACATTACCTCCGTTTAAAGCCTCGCTTTGCCAGGAAGGTTTGTACTATAAAGCAACAATCATTCAGATTCAGTCAGTGATGTTCATTACTTCATTGCAGCATGCAGATATTTTTCTTTACTCCTTGTTTTTATTTCCAGGCTCTTAATTAAGGAATTAAAATAAAGTCTTAGAGATGCACCTGTCAGGAATCTTTTTTCTGGGTGATACTGATTTTTTTGATTTTCTTTCACGTTCCAGTTTTTCCCCTGAAGAACTACAGCGTATTTGGGTCCCTTGATAGAGTTTGATGTTATGAATCCAACAGTAAGATGTGGGGATTAAAATATTATCCCCATTTATGCATCGAAGCCCTCAACCTTGATCTGATTCTTACTGAAGTCAAATCAAAGTGCAAAAAATTGCGTTATCTGTCGATGCGTTTACAGTCGGGGAAAAGAGAAGTGAGTTTAAAAATAAATGGGATTCAGCTAGACGAGGGTAAAATTATTTATTCAGGGAATATTCACTGGGAGGAATGAATATTTAAGCGTTTTATCAATCCATAATATGAATCAGTTGTAGATTACTTACTCGGTCAATCATAAGAGCTTCAGTAGGAGGCAACTGGATGTTTTCTCTTGTTGCTTGAAGATGTTTCGCCTTTCACCCTGAAGGTTTCTGAACATGATTACGACTAACAGGCTTAAATACTAAACGACACTGAGTCCAGCTCCCTTGCTTCAAGCTTTCAGCATGTACAGGTGAGTGAACCTCCAGTGGTGCAGACGGAGAGTCTGCACGGCATCAAATGAGGTTAAGTGTAGTTTTTACGAGGTCTTTGCTAGATTTGTATTGCAGTTTTGCCGAGAAGAAGATAAATAGTTTCTCACTGCAGTTACCCACCGCAAAGTTGCTTTGGTTTTTTCACGTAAAAGCAGCGCATCAGCACGGCACCTCGATGAAATCAATGACAGAACTGCTAAAAATAGTAAATGATGATGATAATCAACAACAAGGCATTGCTTCGGTTGCAGCTATAGGGTCATGTCAAAGGCCTGTACGTTGGAACGCTCACGCTGTGGAATGGTGATCAGATTATGAATGCTAGATTATCAGTATCTTTACGCATCATTGAAGCACAACGTTGCAGCACAACGGCGTGACCAGTGTGTGACATCAAAGGTTCTTTGAGGTTTATGTTTAAATCTGAGTTATTTTTGCTTTTATATATGTTTTTAGAATGTCAATCACAATAAGGGTTACAAAGTGAGAGAATATCCCAAAGCTGAATCGTACTTCTACGAGAAACACGCTAGCAAAAAAAAAAAAGAGCACTTCTCGTAACTTTAGAACAAAGCAAAAATACCCCAAACTTCTCAGAAGTACATGACAGAAATGATAACATCAGCAAATCTATAAATCATGTGGAAAGAAATGTTGTTTCGTCTGACTCTGACTTACCATCTGTACGACAGAGAGGAGGTCTGCCGAACAGCCAGCGTTGCCAAACATTCGGTTCAGAAGTGCGTCTTAAATCAAACGACATAAAATGTCGACCGTCTCCGCAGCGAGTGGCGATCGTTAAAAGACTGAGCACACGTCAGATTGGGGATTTATGTCCCTGAATGAGTGAAGAATGTTCTTCAAATGTCAAAGTTTTTTTTTTTTTTTTCCCTTCCTTATAAGAATTGCCAAGCTGGTGCTGTGACAGTGGAGGTGGGGAGGAAGCTCGGCCCACACTGACCTTGGTAATAACAACAGAGTCTGAGAGAGATTCCCCTCTGCTGTGTGTACACAGCCGCGCCTCTGCCTGCCTGCCCGGCTGCTGATTCCTCGTCTGATTGGGGTTGACTGCAGTATTATTTCATTAATTAAGTTTTTCCACTCTCCCTGCCTCTCCCGCCTGTCTTCTTGTCGGGCGAGGGCGGCCGAGCGACGCCCTTCCTCTCCCCCGTCCTCCGGTGCTTCTCATCTCCCCATCACTGCTGATCATTGTCTCAATTACTCATCCCTGCTCTCCCTTCCTCCCTCTCTCCCTCGCTTTTCCCCCCTTCCTCCTCTAATCCCAGATTGCTGTATTCACTCCTTCCCCACTCCATTTTTTTTATATCCCGTCCTCCCAGAATAAGGTGGGAAAGATTGGAAGCAACCCCTCCGCCTCCCCTCCCATCCCTGCCTCTCATCAGGATTTCACAGATGCGCGGTGATTATTTCTGCCTTGATTCGGCGATATCTTCACCCCCTCGAGTGGGAGAAAATTTGAAACATTTGTGCTCATCAGCTCAGATTTTTTTTTTTTTTTTGGGAGGAGCCGCTCTCTTGATCCAAGGGCAAAGCAGCTGGGATCTCTGCGTTCGCTTTGTTCCCGTGAAACCGAGATTTGCGGAAATGGCGACACCTCTAATGGCTCTGAGAGGATGATGCGTCACCCTTTTAACAAAAAAAATGACCTTTGTGATATTTTCAACCTGATTAGGATGTTTGAAAGACAAAAAATAGCTTACATTTGCAAAATTTGCCGAGGCTCTTTTGGTCCAATTTGCCTCTCTGGTGTCCGTCCCGCTCCTTTGTATCCATTACCACACCACTTTTCCATAATGGACGCATTAAAGTATTTTACCTTCCTACTTTCTATCATGTCATTTAAACTCTTTCCTTCCTTTCTGTTTTTAAACTTTCCAACTTTTCTTCTGTCCTCCTCCCCCGGCTCTCCGTCCCCCCGTGGTCCCACATCGTCTCCTGTGTCCATCATATCACCAACAGCTTGTCGCAGCCAATCAGTCTCTGTGCCTCACTTCGCTGCACGGCCTCCTCCACCTCTTCCTTTCTTCTCCCTCGTCTCCCACACCTCCCTCGTCTCTCGTCACCTTGTTGTCCTCCTTCATGTGTCAGTGGTTATTACTCTCAGAAATCTTCAGCGCGCTTATTCCTCTTCTTCTTTTTTTTTGAAGTCCTGTTATTTCTCCCGGTGGCACCTCTGGGCTCGGGTTAAACCGGAGGGTGAGATCCTGTAATCACTCTCACGGCGGCTCCTTATTGAAGGTTTCCAGATTCGGTTTGTTTTCCAGAGGCGAGTCTGAGTTCGGTGATTTGAAATTGGAAAAAAAAAAACAAAAATGGGAAAACATGGGAAGTGTTTAAAATGTACTTTGTTTCCAAAAATGACATTTTACGCTGATGATATGCAGTTATTTTTCCAAATACTGTTTATGTACCATCGATATCTATTTTCAAATTCATATGTTTAGTAATCGATTTTAAAAAAAAAAATCTTTTACCTCATTGTTTGAACATCAGTAAATCTAAATACTGTTTACATAATCGGTGATGGTTTGAAATACATTCTCATTAAATATTTGGAAGAGTATACTTTTTTCTTTTTTAAATAAAGTCATAGAAATCTAAAATTTTGAAGTAATCAAATATCAGAAAGTTGTTGGTATCCATTACAACGTAATTTGTTTTAGTATTTAATATTTGAAATTAGTTATTTCAGTTACAATTCTCAATTATGGTTTTAGTTTCTACTCTCTCTTTATGCATTGAGATGTTTCAAAAGGCATCAATAAAGTATCTGTCTTTAATTATTTACACTAAAATTTACATTTAAACCCACAGATATTCACGACCACTGGCAGGTTTAGATTTAGCGTCATTTCCAACTTTACTTCTGATAGTAAATGAGACGAGCGTCTCTTAAAACAACGGAAAATGAGGATCGATTACGGAAAACAAAAACCAGTTTTAGTTCACATTTCACTTAAAAACTGTCATGTCAAAAAACGTCTCAAATGTTCAAGAAAAAAAATCTGAATCCTAAATTTCGCTTTCTGTTTTCTTTGAAAAATAAATATTTCATTCCGAGTAAAACTTTCATGAATAGAAAATAAAGAAACAAAATGAACTGCTGCTGGAATGACTGGAAAACCTTCTTCTGTATTTTAAACAGCCTTATTTTTTAATATATATTTTTCCTAGCTGCCTCACAGATCAGACCACCTGAAAAAGTAAATAAGATCAAAACAATAAATCTGGTTTTTTTGCCTTGTACTTTATCTTGCTTAGTGACCCTGAATGACTATTTTTTCTGCATTGGTGGCTTTTGAAGAACAAAGTTCTCTTGCATGTGAGCATCTATTGTATGATTTTGTGTTTGGCAATTTAAGTATTTGTGGTTACAGTAAAATTGCTTACGTTAATTTACACGTTTGATATTTGTTCAGGACTCGTCTATCTTTCCTTTTGCCTGCTTGTGTGTTTTGTTTTTGTGTGGTTGAGGAGGTGAGAACAGACAAATAGTTTCAGACATGCCTTCAGTTTTTAAAAATACTTCTTTAAAAAAACTGAATGTTCTCCTGGTTGCAGAGTTTAACGGTTTGCCCTGCAGACATCCAGACAAAAACTCACAACTGGGCTGCAGCTTTTTTTTTTTTTTTCCAAAATAAAATAATAAAAAATCAAACCAATTAGCTTCTTAAATTCCTTTCCTCACTTCACTTCTCACAACTAAATACCCTTTTTTTTTTTTTATGATTTCCCGCTGCTGAGTTTATCAAATCTGCACCGTTGAACCTGGTTGGTTTGCCTGAGCCGCATCTCGCTCACCTTCAGGCTGATTTTTCCTCTTTCTCGTTTTTTTTTTTTTTTTTTTTCGGAAAACAGGCGAAATCAAACGGATAGTTTCTGAAATTTCTTCACGCCACAAATTGATTTTCTAAACCACCTCCTAATAAACGGAACGTTCCTCGAGTTTGGCAGCTTATTGTTGGTTCAAGGCGGATCTGATTAGAAGCACAGTTTGGGTCAACCATTCAAACTTCATTCTTCAGATTTATTTCTCCTGATGCGCTTCATTTCCGAATGTGCCGAATGGGTTTCCTCCTGCTCGAGAAAACACATAAACATTGGATGTCAGGCCAATTAGGGACATGAAATTGGCCTCACACTGCAGAATTGTTTTTTGGCGCTGTGCTGGACTGCTGGCTGCACCTTGGCTGTTAAATGCTGGGATGGATAAATTATATTTTATCGGAGCACAAACAAGTTGGTTAGCTTGGAAATAAACATCCCCACAGAAATCTGTGTGTGAAAGCAGAGGGCCTCTCTTCTCGCGTCTCTGTGCACAAAACAAATAATTAAAAAAATAAATCAATAAAGAGGTACTAAAAATTAACGAGTGATGCTTTTGGTAAATAACTTGCGAATGAACTAGACAGTGAAAAGGTTGGGAGTAGCAGAAAAATGAGTCTGCATCTTTTTCTCAATGAAGTTTTTCAGTATTTATTTATAATATCGTCTTTAGATTTTACTGCTGCTACGGAAACCTGACATCTGAGCTAAGCTAATGTCTAATACTCAGCAGCAGCCCTGATTAACAACCTTCATTCTCTGCTTCTTTTTATTCAGTTGAACTTCATTTGAATGAATAAGTGCTGTCCTTGTAGTAAAGAGAGATATTTCACAGGTCTTTGACAGATTTTGTTCTTCAACAAACAGTGCTAAGTGTTGGAGAATGTGCAAACTTTTGAAAACAAATTATTCTATATATTTTCGGTGTTTCTTTTTTTTAATTATTTTATTTTATTTTGGCTTTTCCGCCACACTGGTGTTTGCTTTGACCTCGGCCCGCTTTGCACCTTCGCTCGTTTTCACACGTTGCTTCCTGTAAGGATGGAGAAGAAAGGTGTCAGAAGTAAAGCTGCCTCTTTTTCACACCTCCGTTCCTCTCGCTCCCGAACGCCGTCTTCCATTTGCCATTTCTCTCTCCCTCTCCTCGGCTTCACAGGGGCTAATTTATATTTAAGAGGGAAAGCAAGGATGCAAGGGTGGCGTGTGCAGCCGCGCTGGAGGGAGAAAGGCTATGATTACCGTACGGTTTATGAGCCGCTGCAGCTTCGCTTTAGACTGTCTGTCAGCGCAGACCTTAAAGACAATTATAGAAGTTTCTGCCCGGTATTTGGACTGGTGATTGAAACCAAAACCGGGCACAGCGAGGAGATGCTTCTCAAGTATTGAAACCAGCTGCACAAGCAAGCAGAGCTGCGTCGACCGAAAGAGGTGTGATTATCGGGGTAAGTGCCTCTCGTCTCCTTACTTCTCACTCTTCTCTCTTTTTGCGTTCTCTCACTGTGTCTGCGTCATCAAAAGCTTGTCCTTCAGAGCAGCATTTCCTCCCGTCCTCCCATCCCTAGTCTCCTCTTTTCCCCTCCGGAAGGCCGCTGAGCTTTTATGGACCCGCTGACTCGCCGTATGCGACACTAAATCAGGGGTCTTCAGCTGCAGGCCTCCAGGGCCGGTGTCCTGCAAGCTTTATATGAGCTCCTTATCTGTGTTATATGTGTCCTAACACACCTGAAGTAAATTTATTTTATTGTCATCTTTATCGTTATCACAATACTTCCACTAAATGTGGTTAAAATTCTAAGTCCACCCATAATTTGTATCCCATCCATCCATCCATCTTCTAACCAACTAAGTTACAAACTTAATGGAAAAGCAACAAAAAGCCCCTAGAGAAAACAAAGTTTTCCAACATGGCCGCCGCGTAGATTATCTTTGTTCAGCTAATTTGATTGCAGCTACAGCTCTATGTCTATGTTGTCTTTTCAATATAATTTAAATAGTGGTGCAGTAACATTTTTTGTGCTATTTTTCCAAGGATGTCATGTTGTTTTTTGAGGCGTGAGGCCCAAAGGTGTCCTCCAGATCTCGGCCTGCTCTTCATGGAGTATTAAACACGATGTTTTGTTTTTATGCTGATGATACTGTGGGCTGTCGCATCATCTCCTTATGAGCTACAACCAAAGAGAACGGGGAGTCTTACTTTAATCTGTTCCAAAGGTTTCAACACAAAATGAGTCTTTTAGGAATCCACAATACCTTTAATTTAAAACATTAGCCTTCAATTCACTTACTAATTAAAGCATGAGCAGTGGAGGTAAAGGGGTGTTACCTGTTGCTGCTTCCACTCATCCGTCAGAGTCTAAAGTCGAATAAATCAAGTCTGGTTTTTCTCTCAAATCAAGCAGTGATTTACGTCTTAGTGGTTCCATTTTATCTCCCTCTATCAGCCGGTCTGTGCTTCTCCAGATTAAAAACCTTCTCCTCCTCCTCAGCCCTGCTCCAGCCATTCCTGCAGCCCAGGCAGCAACTGTAGTTGATTGCAAAGCGGTTGAGTCCATACAGTGTGTGTGTGTGTGTGTGTGTGTGTGTGTGTGTGTGTGTTTGTGTGGCGCAAATTAATTCCAGCAGCCTGGTAAATGAGGACTTATTAAAGTGCCGCTGCCTTGTAGTTTGGCATTTTCAGAGCTTCTGGTGGAGTTTTAAATCACTTCCTGTGCAAATGTCACTCCGGCGGTGCTGACTCCATGAGAAGGAATCTGTTGTTTACTTCTTCTGTGGGCCCACAGTGCAGGTTTATAAGGAAAAACAGGCTTGTGTTTTTTTTTGTTTTTTTTTTAAATTTCCCTCCATTCTAATTGTCCAACTTTCTGTTTCTCTCGCTGCAGCCACGTCGGACGGGACGCGCCAAGGCCTGGACAGCATGAGAGGGGGCGTGTGCGCTACGAAAGGCATGAAGGTGGTCCTGAAAGTGGGACAGAGTAAGTCTTCCTCACACGACTCACATCCAGTGAACTGGCTGAATACGCATTATTTATTTATTTATTTATTTTTTCCCCATTGCACATAATCAAATCACTTAACAGCTCAGCGTGATCAGCACACAATGTCACAGATCAGAGATGAGGTTCATTAGTGCACCTCCTCATCTCTCCTACTTTTTAAACCGTTCCTCTAATCTTGCGGCGTCACCGACCCGTCTTCCCCCCCGTTGCCACGTGCGTGCCCTTGCCGAGCATATTAGGCCTCGCTAAGTGGCGAGAACGGCGCAGAAGTGTAGGATCAGTCGGCTCTAATGAGCCCTGTTGACTCCCTCCTCACTCTGCCTTTTAACTGCTACTGACTCACTCTGGACGCAGAGGTGTCCGGGCGGGCGGGCGTCCGAATGAGCGAACACACACGTCTCGCCGCGCCGCCGAGAGAGCGCGATAACAAAATGATTCCATTTGGTGTTAAAGCGCGCAGTCAGTGATTTTTAATGACTCGTGGCAGTGCACACCTCTAATTTGTTTGGAAAATATTCGCGGGTAATGATCCCTCAAGAAAGCAGCACATAAAGAAAGGAAAAGTAAGGGTGGTGGAAAAAAAAAAACAGCCAATTTAAGCATTTTCACTGACCCGCACGTTCCGGCACATAATAGGCACCTGTCCTTCACATGACCGCCCATACACACACTCACCAGTACACAAATACAAGCTGCCTATTTCTATTTCTTTGATCTGTGCCGTGTTATCGGACCCAGTGTATTGGAGGTTCTCTTCAGCAAAGAGCCAAGTGGCGCTGTTATGGCTCTATCAGCCTGTAACATCAGCACAGTCAGCTCAGCTCAATAGAAATACCACACACTTTATTTCCCCTGGCTCACATAGGCAATGGAAAAAGCAACCTTCTCTCACTTTTTCTTCATCCTCTCCTTCTCTTCTTCATCTAAGTTGCTCCTTCCCTCCCCGATCCCCTTCATCCCCCCCATCCCACCGTTTCGCCTCGCATGCCGTCCGCCTCTCCTCACACCTCTTTTTTGTTGTCACTTTTTTCCCCCTCTGTCTCTCCATCTTATCTGTCATGTGGCTGAAAGGTCACGTCTGTGTTGTTTGTCGTCTAAATAAGCCGCCTCGCGCTGATCTCCGATGCGAAGCGCGGAACACACACAGACACGCATACATCGACCTGTCTGCTCTCATTTTTTTTTTTCGCTCTCTCTCTCTCTCTCTCTCTCTCTGGATCTGCCACATACATGCACGCACTTTCTCCTGCACCCACCCCCCACATCCTCCACTTGCCCCCGCTGACCACACAGCAGTTCCTATTGATCACCGCCTCCAACTTCTGCTTGGTTTACTGTCAAAAGGGAGCCGCTGGCCAATAGGCCTACACTTTTGTAAATGTCAGTACGTATACTTGCACCACTGTGCACAGAACACGCACACAAAAACCTTAACTCACCCCTTGTTTCTTTATAATTTACCTCCAAGCAGCCAGACCTTTAAAGTAGTCTTGGCTAACCGCTCCCAAAGCTTTTATAATGTCTTTTTTTTAACTTCTTTGGACTTTGGCGACTTTTTTCTATTTCTTTCAGATGAGCGTTTTGTGGATTTGCAAAGAATCTTATGATCCAATGCAACATTTCTTGCAAAAGTATGCAGAGCCCTTGAACTTTTCACACTTTGCTACGAAGACAAACTTTAATGTATTTTGTAGACGTAAACCTGTCAAGGTTAGGTTGGGAAAGAAAATAATCAGAGACAACAGCTCCTCTAAAAACGCATTCAACTACCTATTTTAATACTTCAAACACTAAATTTACACTAATATGTATTAATAAGAGCAGTGGAAACTGTCTAAGCTCTACCACAGATATCTACACCATTCCTTATCTCCATTGGTTTAACCAATCAGCACCAAGAAATGTTAATAGTACTGGTGGATTGGCTGCTTTCAGCCAGTACGGTGTCCCAAACTGGATTTTTTTAAAAAGTATTTTATATTCTTTCTGAAAAAAAAAAAAAAAAAAAAAAAAATCCCACAAATAATTAGGAGTCATGTTCCACAGAAAAATCTGTGAATACTGAACCACTAATAGGTGAGGGGCAATGGAAACGTTCAAGGGTCTTCAATAGGCAGTTAGTTTTCAGGCGGCCAGCATGGTGCCACATTGTTATGCATCTAAAAAAATATAGATTATAAAGCAGTTTGGCTGCTGAAAGTGTCCGTTTTATTCTCTCATACCTGCTGACACATTACTCAGCATCACAGATTTGAACTGATAAATCACCATGCCAGCGGACACGTCTGCGGCCTCACAGTTCAAACCCATGAAAGACTTTCAGGAACCCTCAGCAACTGTTGAGTACGAGCACTCAGTGAAAGTTTGAATGCCAGATGAACTCACTCTGCTTTTGTACTGCATCGTTATCAGCATCTCAGCCTCTCTTGTTGCTGCAATAACCTGCAACCAGCTTGTTTACGTAAAACACTGCATGAAGTGAAAGGAGTGTAGAGTAACACCCGGCTTACTGCTGGCCAAACGGCTAAGAAAGGGAACAAAAATGAGTATTTTCTTTACCATCTAATTCAGCTTTTTGATAAGAAGCCCTTAACACAACATGAGTGTGTCCGTGTGTGTGTTTGACATGTAAATGCTCTTTAATGCCATCAGCATCACAGAGGGCCTGCTAGACAGATGGCCTGATTTAGAGACTACAGATTACAAGCCGTTATGGTCTTGTGAAAAATCACTCGCTCCAGAAACAACCCAATGGCCTCTTTCTGGTTTCCCGTTTGAACAAACACACGGAGCTCTGTCAATATGTGCTCGGCTATAAGAGGAGGTGAAGGGAGGGAGGTGTTTATTAAAGCTCTGCAGAGATCGTTTTCCACGCCGGGAGGGGCCCGATGTCGGTTCTGATAGATGAGAACAGAGTCTGGATGCAGCATGGAAACGATCGGAGAAAAAAAGGGAAAACAGAAGAGTGTTTGTGTCTCCAGACCCGTCTGTCCATCTGTCCATCTGTCCATGGACGGATCCATCTGTCTATCTGTTCGTCCATTCATCCATCCATCAGTAGACCTCTCTATCCGTACTTCCATCAGTCCATCCATCCATCCGCTGATCCATCCATCCGTCTATCCATCCATCCATCCATCCTTTGATATGTTCATCCATCTGTTCGTCAGTTCATCTGTCCTCTCCCTGTTGATCCATCCATCCATCCATCCATCCATCCATCCATCCATCCATCCATCCATCCATCCATCCATCCATCCATCCATCCATCCACTAACCATGTGTCTAAAAAGACAGAAAGAAGAAATCAATAAACGGTTTACTTTATAAATATAAGCCAAGATTCATGGTTTGGAACAAACTTATAACTTTGGAAATTTCCGATTGGAAAAGTTTGGGATTTTGGGAAGAAAATGACCACTTTTTTAGAAGAATATTCCACCTCTTATCCACCCCTTCATTTTTCTTCATGCAGGCCAGTACGGACTGCCCCCGAAGAAGGACCAGCCAGCGGGACGCACGACCAGCAGAATCCCAGGTAAGCAGAAGATAATCCCACCAGCAGACCCGTCCACAAAACAGATACATGGAATGAGCGAAGATATAAAGAAAAGCAACAGAGGGGAGAGGGAGGGAGGAAGGGAGGAAGGGAGGGAGGCGACAGATGGAGAATGTGCAGTGGTGACATCTGCAGATCTCTCTGTTTAATTCCATATTTCTATCCCTCTCCTCCTTCTAGCTAAGTGCTGCCGGCGAGAGAGGGATGGCTAATAGCTACCCTGGGAGAAGGACAAGAAAAATAGGGGGAGGGCAGAAAGAAAAGGGCAAGGAGTCACTGTGGCCTGGATTCTGTAGTTCTGTCGGGGGACGTAAACGATTGAAATAAAAGACAGAAAGATGAGAGGAGAAGATGCACGGAGGGAGTGATGGGACAGAGTGAGAGGAGAGGTGAAACGCAGCAACAAGCAGATTCTCGCTCCAAGTCAAAGTCATTCACTGAAGGGGAAAAGACATGATTCACACTCAGCTGCGTCCGCCGCTCCCCTTTTTTCTTTTTTTTTTTATGACTGTAAATTTCTTTTCCGTGGAGAACGTGTAAATTGATGCGTTCACGCTTTCTCACATCACTTGTGCATAAACCCTATATGTGACGAGTGAAAGAAGCAACAATAGTGTGCATCTCTGCCCGCATGAATGGCTTAATCACACACACACACACATTTAACAGCAGACCTCACACCTTTTGGATTTTTTAAATGAGGATGATTTGATTCACTCTTAACCACACATACTTTTTTTTTTTATTATTTTTATCTCCTTATCATTTTTGATTGTCAGATTAAAATCATTTCCATCCATCGAATCCCAGTGCAGTATCCAAATAGACAGAGAGGAGGGTTGGAGGGGTTATTTTAGGAATTTACTTTCTGTGTCATCTAATTTATACCAACCTCCACTCATCCGTATCAGAACACGCTGATAATTATTCACTCAGCACTAACCCACTCTTTACAGTCCACTGAGAGTGAACATCCGTGGGTTTGCTTCATATCAGAGAATCAGGCGCTCCTGATGATTGTTGTCTCTCGTGTATGAGGCGCCGCCTTTCATTATGCAGATGGAGTCATGGACGTTAACCACAAAGCTTTGGACTCTTTTAGATTTAATATGCAAACTGTTTTTTGTTTTTTTTTAGTTATTGTTATAGCTTCGTCACAATCAGCTTTAATTAAATAATCCTCCAACAAAGCTTTTATGTGCACCTGATGCTGCAGTGCACACTCTTTGATTACAACCAAGCCAGGCTGCCTCATTTAAAAAAAAAAACTGATCAGAAATCCCACACATATGCACCAACGCTGCAAAATTTAAACTTAAATGCTGCCTCAGAATATTACCCAATCTCATGCTGTGCCATGCAGACACTCTGTCTGCCCTGGTGAAGATTTTCTCACCCCGGTCAGACTTGAATACGTAGAGGTGAGGTTGTAGGTTTTCCGTCTACAGGGCTCAGTCTGTGTAAGCATTTAATCAACCACAACTAAAAATCTGTTTGGTGTGCCGCAAGAGTTCACATGTTCTGCTTGGGGTTTTAATAGTGGGATCTGTTTATGGCTGCTTGTGTTTGTAGGGTTGGCGGGGAGCTGGTACCCAACTCATATGTCATCGAGTGAGACATGTGCAATTTATTGATTTATTCATTTTCTTTAATAGTGTCACCACACTCTGTCCGTGTTCTACTATCCTGGGTTCAAGCGTCAAAATATTCCAAGGTTTTCGAGTTATAACAAAAAATGTCTGGAGTTTCTACTTGTGTGATGTAACACAACACCCCTTCCCCACCCATCACTGTGCACTGCCGGACAGCTGACTAAGAAAGGACACAACCTAGCATTTTTACAAGGAAAAGTAATTAGGCTGTCGAGAAATTATGTCCAAATATACACTTTTCCTGTGGAAACTATGGGAGTTTTACAACCAAAGTTGCCTGCTAAGCAGCCAACTGTTTGTTGAGCAGATTGCCTTTCTAATTAACCAAATAATATCACATTGTAGTGCTTGTGGTGTTACTCTATAAAAGGCACAGTGATAAAATGTAGAATAATCTACACAATAGGCTCTTGAAAACTGTTATTAAACATTATTGTGACTCTAATGGCCAACATGTTCAATTATTTTAGCAGCAAGAGCTGTAATTGTTGCTTTTCTGCTTTTAAATAATAATAAAATATACTAAATCATGCTATAAATGGTTTTATGTGTAGTTCCACATTAAAGCCAGCAGTGCAGCACAAAGGAGTATCACTTCAACTCGCACTGCAATGCTTTTTCTCTGCATTTCCTATCATTCTTTTTATATTAATAACCAGCACAGACTTGCTAGAGAGTCTGTGTGTGATCATTTAATGCGCGTAGCTGTCATTCTGTCAGGGAAATGATAAAAATGTGACCTTTAAAAATGTGCTTTTGTGGAAGTAGAAATAGCTGGGAAAAGTTTAAGTGCAAAACCTTCTTATAGCAGTTGCACCAGTGCAACCAGTGAAAACGTGACCTGGAGACTCATTAATAAGGCCAAGCTGTAATTCGTTTAGCTGCATGCTGCAACACAGACACTTTTAAACTTTCAGCTTGTTATGACATAGACATCTTAGTTCTTAAGATGTCTTAAATACACCCAGGTCCCAAATTATAATTAGTTATTTCCTAAATTAGGATTTTTGTCAATAAGGAATTCAATCAGCAATCCCTGCAAATCTGAAAAAAAACGTCTTTAGATAATTGAACGTTTTGACCAATCCTTCACTGTCCTGGTCCTCAGATCCTTCTGTTCTGCAGGCTTTAGGTGTTTCTGCTACCAGACACCAGACTTAAACGATTAACAAAGCTGCAGCGTTTAACGACATGCTTAGGAGGAAATTTGGAGCATAGAAACAGCTAAAACATGAAGCATGGCGATCTACTGGCTCAAGCAGTTCAGATGGAAGCGTTCTTGGTATCTTATACCCCGTCATTTTAACAGCTGGCTAAAATGTGGCATCGAGATGCGTTTTTAAAGCGTTGAAGTGAAGTAGTCTAGATTCTTATGTGAAATGACAGAGTTGAGGAAAACACCTTTAAAAACACTTCAGAGTCGACAAAGGTGTTTCCGGCGTCGCGCTCCGTCACGGTCCATATCTAATGGCTCAGGGTCAGAGTTCTGAAGAGCTTCTGTCCTACAACTTCTTTTCTCCAGCACATCTGAGTCCAATGAGTCCATGTCTCTCAGCTCCGCAGAGGCCTGGTATTGAGGGAATCATTCGATTTTGGTGTGTTAGAGAAGGGATGCAGGACAGCGGCTATCCAGGACAGGAGTTGGACGCTCTTGTTGAACAGATTTATTTTATAGCTCAGATCTTTCTGAGCCACTGCAGCGGCCGTATTCCTGAAAACCAGGCCTCCGCCCATCCATCCGTCTCCGTCCTGCACCAAAGGTACTTCAACTCCTCTGCATTGAAAATCATAACATAGGCTTAGAGGAGCTTATTCTTCTTGGCACTTTATCGAGCTTAGGTTTTCAGTTGAATTAATAAAAGTCTTAAAAGGAAAACGTTCCGAGGAAACCTTCAGAAACTCTTGAAACATTCCCAATAATTTGGCGCGGTTGTAAATGTGTAGTGGAAGAGCACAGGACAGCTGGTGGTGCTGCTTTATTTTTATTTTTATTTCTTGCTTGTTGCGTGTTTGTCTCTAAGGTGAATTCATTATTGATATAAAATGGTTAATGGAAGCAAATGGAGAATAAAGCCTCAGAGTCTAAACTCTGGTGATAAAAACAGGAAGGGGAGTTGGAAAATGGACGGGGGGGGGGAAGGGAGAGAAGAATGGTAAAAGAGAAGAGGATATAATAAAGAGACTTGGTGAAAAGCAGCGGCCGTAATGGAGACGGATAGTGAGGGATGTTGGGTTAATGGAGGGAGGAAGAGAGCGGGAGTAGGGAGCATAATCGACGTCCGGCATTAGGGTTTTGCTCCCGGTCGGTCCAGCGCGACGGGGCGCCGAGAGCGGAGGGGGAGGGGGAGCCGGTGAGGCGAGCCGGCGTGTATCCGCACATATGACTGTGTGTATGTGCGTGTCAGTATCTGAGTGTACCAGTGTGTCTTTGTTGCCAGGCACTGAGCTCAGAGCAAGGTAGGTCATTACGGCTACAATAACCCAAAGACAGCGAGGACCACGGAGCGAGGAGGGAGGGAGGAGGAAACAGAGGGAGACGCAGGAGCGAGGCAGAAAGGGATGTGTGCCAAGAATAATGATGGACCAATCCAAGCGACTCTATCTCAGCCTTAACCAGTTTGAAACTCCTGCTCACACGCTCCCTGGCTCTGTACACACACACACACACACACACACACACACAGATAGAGAAGCAGCACAAACCCACCCCAAGAACATCATTCACCTGCTGAGTTCTGACCCGACCTCCTGCGGGGACAGCCGCCAACTCGGAGGCTGTGAAAATCTCAACTTTCAGGCAAACGAAGACCCACAAAACAGAAAGACAGAGTGAGGACAGAGAAAGAGAAAGACGTTCAGGAAGAAAGGCGAGCGGGCCAGTGTGTGGTCCGGTGGTGGAGCAGACCCGGGAGGCGTCCTTCATGTGGCCGCCTGTAATGCTAAGCAAATACCATCTTTAGGGTTAGGGAAATACCGTTTCCTTACCTTGATATACACTGCGGCTGAGCCTGGCTCTCCACAAAAGCGTAGACTGTGCGGAGCGCCTCTCGCTCACTGCGGACATTCCTCGCTGTTTTATATGCGCTGCTGTCCACTTCATCACATCAATAAAGAGACCACAAATAAGCTTCTGTGAGATCTGCTGCATACTTGCTGCATTCCGCTGGGTCGGAGCCGACGCAGCCTCCGCTTACTGAGCTAAACCATCACCATTACTCATGGTGTTGTGGTGCAGGGCCATAAAGAGCTGCATGTTTTCTCCAAAGCATCATGAAAGCAGGAGTTGTGAAAGCATGCAGTGTTATTGTTTTGTTGGGTTTAATGTAGAAGCACTGAGAAGCTTCTTTGGGTTTCTGTGGTGCCTTCAGAAAGTTTTCAAAGGGCCGGGCAGAAAGAGTGTTTACTGAGAGTCTTTGGACGGTGCAACAAAAACTACAACTAGAGATTCATCCGTATGTGATCTGTGACCAATTTTGATGTCAAGCTTTGATCTGCCTGCATCAGTTTTACATTTCTATTCAAGAATTATGCAGTTATGCCCTGAATTCAGAGATGTGGCTTGCATTGCTTGAGTTTGAATCGCAGGCCTTTCTGCATGGAGGCTTCATTTCCTCTTCTGTGCATGTGTGGGTTCCTCTCTGGGTGCTTCGGCTTCCTCCAACAGTCCCAACACATACATGTTGGGTTAATTGGCCTCTCAAAAACTACATTTAGATGTCATTGTGTGTGTGTGTGTGTGTGTGTGTGTGTGTGTGTGTGTGTGTGTGTGTTGTTTGTGCCATGTCTGGCTGGAGAAGTGTTCTGGGTGTACCCCGCCTCTTACCCAGTGACCGCTGGAGAAAGGCACCAGCTCACCTGTGGTCCTACAAACTACCTTTTGTCAAACTGGCAAACTGTCCAGGGTCCCTCTCTATATAGTAGGCACTACTATTCATATCTTACCAGATATAGAATATGAATGGTTTCAAATGCCAAAAGATGTAGCAGTGCTCCATGATTAAAATGATCTTTTACTGATATCGGCAGTTTTCTTGGGTTGTACGTATCATCGGCGCTCCATGCTAGCCTTGAATGCACCAGGCCGTGAATGCACTGCTTCCCATCGCTCTGTTTTTAAGATTACATTGTTTAGAAACTGCTGCTGTTAAGTCATGTGCTTTAGCAGTTAGCCTAGCTATCCAGCTAATTTAAACTGTTACACTTACTCGGTTAATAACAGAACGGTAATAGCCACAAATTACAAATTATTCTACATTTAATCTTTCCTTAGCCAGGTTAGGATAGATTTTTAGTTGTCTAGTAGAAGTGTCCACGTTTATCTGTTTTAGTCGAGATTGAAAACCATAAAAGAGCATTTGAAAATGTCTTCGAGTTACCAGCTCTACAGCATATGAGTGGTATAAATCCATTCCCTATCTGCCTCTGAAATATTCTCTTTTCTCTGTGTTGTGAGCAGCTTGATGAAAGAGGCGTTGCTGCTATTGTACTCTCATACAGCCAAACTCTGTTTGGGGGCTGAAAATCTCAAAGAAATGTTCTTGTCTTACTGTTTTCAGGTGGAAACGCCACCCAGCCTCGAGGGCCCTTTGGAGATGGAGGCAACGGTGAAAACGGACCCCTCGAGTCAACCAACATCGCCTTCATCGCTGGCGTCGCAGGAGGCTCCGCCTTCCTCCTGCTGGTCACCGCCGTGATCTGCGTCGTGTGCTACCGCCGGAGGCACGCCAAGCACTCCGACACGCACCACCCTCCGCTGTCGCTCTCGTCCCTCACCAGCCCCAAGCGCGGCGGCGGCGGCGGCATCACCAGCTCCAACAACAACGGCTCAGAGCCCAGCGACATCATCATCCCCCTGCGGACGTCGGACTCGGCCTACTGCCCGCACTACGAGAAGGTGAGCGGGGACTACGGGCACCCCGTCTACATCGTCCAGGAGATGCCGCCTCAGAGCCCGGCCAACATTTACTACAAAGTATGAGACAGCCGTCTGGACACGCCTGCCTTCCTTCAACCACGACCAGCCAATCACACCCAACATCTCCCAAATGAAGCCACTACAGAATCTGCCATCATAGCTCCAAACTGGATCGCCTCAGTAGTACCAGTATTGTCCTTCGGAAACCCCCTCCCACCCTACTTGCCCTGGCCACTGTTGTGTTTCTAGCTGAATAACCCCCCCCCCCTTCCTTCCATAACCCTACTTCACACAACTGGGCCATTAAGTGTGAGTAAGGGGTTATGTTGTAACCGCACATAACCCTTCCTAACAAGGCCCTCATGATTGGGCAAGAGGCTCTGAATTCCCTCGTCTTGTTATCTCAGAGCTAAATGAGCCCCCACCCTTTAACGCGCCACACACTTCTTTTTTAAGAGTGTGAACCTGGTGTTGGGATGTTTTAAAAGAAAAAAAAAAGAGACTGAAAGGACTTTGAAAAGAGGACTAGGCTCCTGGACCCACTTGGCACCAATGAACTCTGATTCTCAGAGAGCCACACCCGCCTTGCCCACCACCCCATCCCCCTTTTAGATCTCTATCATCCAATCAGAGACGAGCCCCTCGCCGCTAACTCGACAATAGCCTCCTAGTTTGTTCGTGTTTGTTTCAATCGAGAAAACAGGCTTGGGGGGGGCGGCCTCGGACTCACACCCTGAGCCGACACCGGATCCCCGGACGAGGCCTGACCAATCGGTGACTCTCAGAATCGTGTATATTTTAATAAAGCGTGTGTTTGTGTGACTGTGCGCGAGCGTGCAAAACAGTTGGGTAATAATTATGGCGATGCTGCTGCTGCTCCACATTAGAGTGCAGTTAGTGTGCTTCAGCAAGTTTGCAGACATGTGAGTGTGTGTGTGTGTGTGCTTTTCTGCGCGTGCGTGCGTGAGTGTGTGTGTTCTTTAGACTTGTCTTAAATACCAAAACACAAAATAGTGAGCGAATATCAAAAAAGTGAGATTTTTTATGGCTATCAACACTTATAGATTATATATATGAATATCCAGTAAATAATTTCTAGATGTTTTTTATTGGTTTATTATTTTTACCCACTTCTGTTAAACTACACTTCTGTTTCTAAATGTTTTCATTTGCTTTTTATTTTTTGCTTATTTCCTGCCCTTTTGCCTTTATATTTTACAGTGCCTTGCAAAAGTGTTCATACCTCCCAAATGTTTTCACGGTTTGTCACGTCACAACCACCGACTTCAATGTTTGTCTTAGGTTTTTACGAAAATAGACAAATGCAAAGGGCTGCATAATTGAGAAGAGGACTAAAAATGAAGCGATGTGAAGATTCTGGCATTTGTCTGTATTCAGCCTCAATTACTCTTATTGCATAAAATGCAGAACAACCCTTTTTAAGCCCCAAACAGATTTTCATCCAGTATCGCTCTGCATTCATCCCCATCCCAGCGTGCGAACGCGACGCCTCATGTTTTCACTCCTCCGTAGAAACCAGTAATTTAATGAGGATCAATAGTGCAGTAAAGTTTTGTAGCCATTAACATAAACTTTTTGCCACTAATGTTAGTCACATAACCAATGTTCTCTTTCTAAATTTAAGCACCTTCCATTATGTGATCTATCTACCAGAAGCACTGATTTAATTAAATCGTATTTGCATATCTAGGCAATCAGTAAATATGACTGTGCCATTGCCTACATCTATTCCTGGCCATCAAGCAGCACAAAACCTGCAAAACCAGATGACTGCACAAAAAAAAAGAAAAGAAAAAACTGCGAAAAATTTACAAGAAATGCACACCTGTATACGTATCACTGCATGTACCAGCAGCATGTATTACAGTCTGCAATTCTTAAATCTATGTAAATAAACCGCATAGAGGGGACGACTGTGGTTCAGTATTCACACATTATGGTATATTTGGTGCACAAAGAAGCTCACACACATAAACCTATTAAAATAGGCAGTTATAAGCATCTTCAGAAGGAGGTTTCAGAAATTTTAGCTATTCGTGTTTGGCTGTAATAACTTTATTGGCAAAATGTTATATTGATGGCTCATAAACTGCATTACACTACTGGCAAGTTATGGCCAAAATGATAATGTTATCAATCAGTATTATGTTGAGGAGCGCGTCCTTGTCGATTCTCCAAAACGAGTTAAAGAGGAAAACTGCACAGTTTGACATCGAAGGCGACTGGGTTCACAGTCATGCGGTACTTTGTGCTGGTCTATCAAGTGAAATCCCAATAAAACGTGTCGAAGTTTGGGGCTGTGTCGTGACAAAACGTGGAAAAAGTTCAAGCGGCATGGAAACGTTTGCAGGACGCTGTACGTTAACTAAACCCCTTGTTTTTTGAAGTTGTTTCTCTGTTTTCATTCTCTCCCTCCTCCTCCCGCCCGAGGTCAACTCTGTGTATATTTTTATAGCTCATCGTACTATGCTGTAGTTTTGAGGTCTAGACCTCATTTTCGTGGAAGTGTTGAGGTAGAACCATCGATGAAAGTTTTTCCTGTTATTTTTTTTCTTTCATTTTAAAAGGCAGACGTAAAAGAAGCCGGGGTAGGGGTGGGGGGGTGGTGGTGGCGATGGAGGATGGGGAAGGGGAAAGGTAAAGAGAGAGAGAGAGAGAAAGAGAGAGGACGAAATGAAAAAAGAAGAACAAAGAAGAGAGAAACAGCGCTGTCTCGGGAGGAGGAATAAAGCGGCGTTTGAATGCAGAACTTTAAGGAAAAGAAAAAAAACGAGCGGGAGGGAGACGAGGGAAGACGAGACTGTGAAGCAAACAGGAAAAAATAGGAGCAGCAGAAATAGTAGATGAAGGATCCAGTGGAAGGAAGCAAGGATGGAAGGATGGACGGACGGACGGAGAGCACATGAAAGAGTGGCTGGCGAAGAGGAGAAACCTCTGAGGTGCTGGACCGTCAGCCAAAAAAAAAAAAAAAAAAGAGAATCCCAGAAAAAAAAAAACGGATTTTCGGAGGAGTTGAACTCTACACGCACGCAAAACATCCACACACACATCCACTGTGACTCCGGCACGTTTCGGAGGCGTTCCTCTCTTTCTCCCGCCAAAATTTTGTGTTGAAACACGCGCGCACACACACACACACACACACACACACGCTCTCTCTCTCAGATCTCACACTGTTTTTTAACGACTGTCGAGCAACATCCCGCAAACACGCTCACCCACACTCAACATAAAAAAAAAAAAAATGTTGCTTTCGTCTGATCTGTGTTCCCGGGAATCACCTGACGGACGGGAAAGGGATTTAAAAAAAAAAACAACAAAAAAAAAATAAGAAAAAGATTGATTGTGCTGTGTTTTCCTCCCTCCTTCACACACACACACACACACACACACGAGTACATACATAAACACACACCAGTGCCCTGCACCTCAGCCTCAGAGAGCAGCAGCCCGTCGCTGTGTGGGGAGGTGCTTTATGTTCACCTTGTGCATACTAATAAAGCTGTTTTTGTGTTGCTCAGACATGTTTTTTGGCTTATGTGTAAAACCGCGGAGAGCTTATGCTTTTTCTATTTTTTTTTTCTTTTTGTTTTCGACTTTGTGCAGACAACACGAAGTCTCCAGTGTTATTGCCATGTTTTCTGTGTGAAGCCAGTGTTAAAAATCTGAAACCTTTCCACATTTCTCAGCCGTGTTTTTGTATCGGTATCATATAATCTTTCATACCTAAGTGTCGCATTCGTCTAAAATGACTTTGTTCCACACATGACGATGTTTCTTTCTATCTTTTTTTTTTTTTTTTTAATACCACGGAGGAGTTTGGATTGTACTTTGACTGTATTAAAATTGATTTTGGAAAAACAAAAGACAGAGAGAGAGAGGCGGGAAAAGCACCTCAAATTCTCCTTTTTTTTTGTACAACTACCAATAATTTGTGTTTCCTTTTTTTTTAATGTATAATGTTTATTTAAGTACTTAAAGAAAATCCTCCAAGCCAAATGAAGTGTCTGTTATTCTCTGGAAGTCCAAAATTTGACGAAGAAAGGGGGGAATGGTTCAAATTTCTGAACTCAAATGAAACAAAAAAAAGTTCACTTTCTGGTCTATTTCCTTCCTTTTTTCCTCTCAGCAGAATGTCAGCTGCAGCCTCATCAGAAGTTTACATTCGACTTTCATCGGCGTTCACGTGATGATTAGTGATTTCGGTTTGAACCTTTCCTCTTTGGGCTGGAATGACGATACGACACGCAACTTCAAGACTTTGGTGTGTCCCTCATGAGCAGCTGTACATTTAAGTTGTTGCTTTCAACAACCCAGTTTCCAGGCGTCATTATGAAGCCAAATTTCTTGTAAGTCGTATCTGACAACGTTGTAAAAACTGAAGGTAAAAGAGTCATTTGATTCTGCTGTAAAACGGCACTATGTGGCTGGAGGACACACCTTTTCAATTAACTTTTTAAGAGGAACTGTCAAATATCCAGCAAAGATTATGCAAGAGGCTTTCTGACTGTGACTGAGGTAGAATTTGCTGAGGGAAATTTAACCAAATCTTAGTGGATCTTAAAGTCTGAAATCTACATTTTTGCACCCATTCCTCGTTTAACAAACATAGATTAAATAATCATTCCAAGTTGGAAAAAAAAGGAAGGTTCAACTGCATCATTGAAAGTGAGCAGAGCAGATTTGCTTTTAAATTGAACCCCGATGAGAACTTCATGTAAACCTTTGAGCAGAGCTGTGCCTTCTGGACTCGGTTCTTCTTCTCCTTTATCTTCATGTAGATGTTATATTTCAAAGTTGTGTCTCTAGCTCTCACTGTTTCTCCAGTTTTCTAAGAAAAGAAGAAAAAAAAAGAAGAATGTAATAGCACTTCAGAAATGTTTTTTTTTTTTTTTTGAAAAAGAGAAAGAAAGTGCTGTTTCTGTGGTACAGAGGAGACAGAGAGAGAGAGAGACGAGAAGAAAACCGCTGCCTCACCTCCCCGTTGGTTAAAACTGTGTGTATGTGCATAAAACGTGCGTGAGCTTCTTTGTGCCAATAGCCGGCGAGCGGAGGCCGCCGGTCGACGCGGCGCTCCTATGTGACGTGTTGCGACTTTGTATTTTGGGGACACCTCTGTGTGAAAAGGGTTGTTTTTTTTCTTCCTCTGTTTGTCCTCTCCTCTCTTCCTTCCTCTCCTTTCCCTGCTCATCGCCACATCCCCTTCCCCATCTCCCTTTCTTTACTCCTCCACCCGCTCCCTCCCCCTCCCCTTCCAACGCACCTCTAACGAGAGGAAAAATTAGTACATTCCTGGTTTGGAAAAAAGAAAAAGGAAAAAAAAAAGATTGAATAAAAAAAAACAAACAAAAATGTTTAAGCACCACACTTTGGGTTCTTCTGTGTGATTCATTATGAAGCCAGCTCTTTTATTCTGCCTGCAGACGCAGAGAGAAGGTTGCTGAGGCCCACTGACCCTGCCTCTAATAGCAGGTCTCTGCCCTTATCTCTCCTTTGGGTTGGGCTCAGCAGGGGCTCTTTCACTGCCTCTGCTAATAACAAGTCCATGTCAGACACACACACACACACTTTCAAACTCTCCCACCAGTGTTATCAACAAGTTATCAAACCCGGCTTCGTTAGTGTTGAGCGTTGCCTGGCGACATATTGTCAGAGCGCCGTCTCGACACCCCGTTTCTTCCTCCGTTTCCCCCCTCGGCTTTGTGGCACATTTCCATGGCAACTGTTGGCGTCCGTTCCAAAATGTGCTCCATCCGGTTGTAGATCTGTACCTTGGTGTGTGTTTTTACGGGGTGCCTTTGGAAGCAGGCCGTGCCATCAGGGTGGCCGAGGGTAAAATGACCAGGCGGCTGCCTTTGCCCTTTGATCTGTGATGCATGAGAGCAGATTACTAGCTGTCACACACACACACACACACACACACACACTCTCATACGGTGGTCCCACCCACACAAACACAACCACATGTGTCGACACAATCTTCTGGAATACCCCACCGTTGCCTTTGGTCCCAGAGGATGCTCGCCGTTGCCTCCGCCATGACAACCAATCACTCTTTTCTTGTTTTGTTTTGGTTTTGCTTTCTGCCAAACTGGCTCCACTGCTAAACCAGCTGTTTGCTGTTTCCACTCCTAAAGCCTGGCACTGGCACTGAGAGAGTGAAACTAATGCAAAACTTCCTCCTGGGCCAGAGCTAAAAAAAAAAAAAAAAACACTTTCCTCAGCTGCTGATGAAAGTCGTGCTGAAATGTTTCAAGTGCTATGTTGAGATCTCCAAGTGGAAAAATAAAAACAGAATGCCAAGAATAAAAACTGAGATTATCTGCTAATTTATATATTTGAGATAGCATTCACCTACTGCTGGGCTTGTAGAATCAAGAAATCACTGGATTAAAACCCGTCTGACGACATGAAGTAGGCTGAAAAGTCTAGGTGACAACACATCATACCCTGGTAGATAGAAATAAGAACCAACAGCGGGCATCGCCAGCTAAGAACTGTGCTATCCCTAAAGCATAAACATTAGTTTCACTACTGCTGAAGCACTAACATGGCACAGAGTAGGAGCTAATGCTAAAGAGCTAACTTCAATTCGAACTGTTTCTGCTTCAATAATTTTGACATCAATAATTTACATGTTCCATAATGCCCTTTGATTTTGTATTCATGTTTATATCTCTTTCTCCGCTGTGTGTTTTATTTTTTTTGTCTTGTACAATTCTTAAGATAAAAGAGAGAGAGAGAGAGAATATGAGGAGAGGAAACAGAACAATTTCCACCTGCTTCAAAACAGGAACGTGAATACAGACGTCTAACTACCTGAAGGAATCTTGGTAGTCGATAACCAAAACTTCAACAACACAGATGTTGAACTTTGTTCAGCTGAAAGTTTGCAAAGCAGCCAAGTACATTTTCGCTTCAGAAGAAGAAATTTAGGGGAAGCTAAGAGTGCTAAAAATGTTCAAAATGAGCAAACGCACAAAGCAAAAAACTAGGTCTACACACACGGACCTGTTGAGAATCAAAGTCACTAGTTCCAAAAGCATTTTTCTGAGGTTTTGGTACGTTAGAGACTAAATCTGTTCAGCTTCAGGGCTCAGTCTTTCTGAGTTATAATAAATCTGATGAGGATTAAATAATTTCAGCCGTCCTTGTAGGAACTTGTTGACACTTATTTGGATTCTTTCAGTTAAAGTCCTAACTCGCAGTTCAACAGCATTCTCTGTAGTCATCAACAAGTAGAGACAACAGGCGCGGATGCTTCTTTAAAACTGATGAAAAGACGAGATGGAAACAGTTCAAGGAGGCGGACAGCGTCTCTGAAGGAGCTGCAGGCTCTTCTTATAGAAACCGGCGATGCTCCATATGTGACAACCGTCTCCTGTATTATAAATGTGTCCGTACTAAGAAGTTGGAGAATCAAATAAAAGCTTTTCCTTACCAAGAAAACACACAAGCCTGACTAAAATCACACCACACCAGAAACTTTTGTTCCTCGGCAAAAGTTAAGTCCTGAACAAAAACCAACAGTATTCATCACCAAAACAGTCACATCAACAGCGCAACACGCTGTGCGCTTATTTTCTTCAAATCGACCAACGGTGTTTTAAAAGAATATGAACCGAACAATTCAAAACTCAAACTTTCTCGACAAAAATCTTCCGAAACAAAGTGACGAGGAGGCGTATCATTTCCTCGCACCAAGAAGACGTCCAGACCAAGTTATATAACTTTATGAAAAGACTCCAGAACGGAAGCTGATGGAAAATCTGTGGAGACGCCCAAAGAGGGGGAGACGTCCTCACGACTGGACCGACTTGGACGTCTTTCCAACGGTAGCGTGGGTAAGTAGTATTATCGAGATATTACGTGAGATTCTAACTCCAACCAAAAAAAAAAAGGTTGAATAGAAACTAAATGGTGCTTCAACAAAATAAACCTGAAGGGCGTGAGCGCAAAATTTCAACCAGGTAATTGCACCTTTGCTACATTTTACATTTCCGCACCTTGTGAATTTGTTTGTTCTTCAGATCAACTGTGTACAGAATACATAAAGACAGGATACATAACGACCAAGCAGTTTTTGTTGGGATCTGCCACGGGGATGGCTGAGTCACAAACCTAATGCTTTTTTTCCCCACCTCGTGTCATTGTTTCTTTTGGCAAGGCACTAAACCCCAAGTCAACAAGCAAACTACCGATGAGCATGTGAACGCTGTTGAGAAAAAAGTCCTTGCATGGCAAGAAAACAGCAACAAAAATGTAATCCGTCATGATCCTATTATATAACAGCCCTTTGACGGATGCACATTTTTAAATGTGTTGCATTTAATGTTCCCATGGATTCCAGAAGTTTTAAATAAACATTATGTTCAAAAGCTAAAGGAACGTCAGTAAGACGTTTCCAGCTGCCGGATAATGATGCCTGTAGACTCCATTTGGATCCTACACGCCATTTTCTACGACATTTCTAAACACTTTTGAGTATTTTTTTTCATATCACTGCTGGACATTTATAAATTTTGCTTGAAATAATGTCTGTAACTCCTTCTCTGATCAAAGACCAGAGATCAGAAATGCCACTAGGTCTGGGAAAGAGCATCAGAAACACCGACTGTTGTTCCAAACTTCATTTATAAATCAAAGTAATGATGTAAGGCGATCTGTTTATGGGTTTATGTGAAAATATGAAACAAATACAACATCTACCGTACGAGCCAAGACACAATGACGTCTGGGATGACTGTGTGAAAACCAAACCCTTCACTTATAAACCAGTTAGGAACTGGCTCCAGCTCCAGGCCAGATTTAGTGCTGGTGCAAAAAGGAAAAGCTGCTCTGAGGGCCGAACACAATGAATGTTGGAAAACACTGAGCATCTTTCCACCAGCAACCTGCTGAGGCTGCTAATCTACCAAACACCTTCCCTGTGGAGCAGTTTTCCCATTTTCATCTGCTTTCCTTCCATTTGTACGTTCAGTCCGGGAGGAAGAATTCAGCTCTAATCTTATAAACCACAATCACAAACAGCTTGTAAAGCAAAAAGCCTATTTTTCTTGTTGACTAAGAACTGTGAACTGGATTCTAATTAAAACTGGCTCAGCAGTCTTCTTATCTCAAGTGATTTCTCATATCAAATACCTTCTCTTTTTTTTTTTTTCATTTCCAGAACAGACATTTTAAAATTAAAACCATTTCAGCATGACAGTGACTAAACAAGCGCGGGGAGTAATCCAGAAATTGTTTACTTGCTAAACATTTCAAACGTTTTAGGATTTTAGAAATAAAATATATACATGTATATGTATCAAGAAGAAGAAGGAGGAGAAGAAGAAGAAGAGAAGCCTCACCTGCCTGGTGTTCTGCAATACCAGCAGTAAATTCAGGTGGGATAATTTTGTCGCCTTTGCAGCTGAATCATTTCCAGACGGATTGTTATCCAAAGATCTGCAAATATTCACGTGATGCAGCAGGTCGTGAAACAAATGTGCTCAAATATTTACTATGCCCTGTTTCGTTTGAAATCGCACCACTGCATCAACATTTACAGACCAGGTGTGGAGGTTCACAGGGTTCGGTGTGACAGCAGGTGGAGCAGTCAGAGTTACAATCTAAAAATGGAAAAAGGTGATGATTGCTGCTTTTATGCGAAACTGAATTTCATGCTCGCTGTACAAAAATAGCCAGCGTATTTACATCCAACTTCAGTTTGAACGTATCTGATTAAACATCCAATGGTTGGACCATCATCCGAGGCCGTTAACACTTTGTCACATCCTTATTTGGTTTTCAGACTGATCATTCGGGTCGAGTGAAATGCATCATGCAGCAAAAGCATCAATACGCCTTGAACTTTTGCACCTTTCGTCGCGCTACAGCCACTTCTTCAGTGTTGAAATTTTATGATTAACCAACACAACACACAGCATAACTGTGAAGTGGACGCAAAACCGTCCAAATAAAAATCTGAAGTGTGGCGTCCATTTGTATTCTGCTCACCTGTTGTAACTACACCTATAATCTCTCGCTTTCCAAACCAGCTGAAGCTCAGTCACATTGGAAGGAGTGTGTGAGGCAGATTCTTAATCAGATTAGGGCCTGGACTTTGACTGGGCCGTTCTAGAACATTAATATGGTTCGATTTGATCTACAATTAGCAAGCTAGCCCACAGTGTACTCCCCATCTCCAGTCCAGGGGCTCAGCCAATCAGCACCAAGGAAGGTGAACACTGCTTCCGGATTGGCTGCCTTGCATATGTCAGCCAATTATTGAATAACGTTTCAGCTGCTTTTTTCGTTGTAATATTTTAATCACGAAAAAAACTGTAAGCAAACTTGTTTTCCTCAAACGATTTGAATTTAAACTCCACAGAAAAATGTGCGGATGCTGAACGGCGAGCAGGCGGAGGTCCGCCGCGGTCCAGTCCACTTTACCTCGGACGTTCAGGAGGCCCTGAAGACGAGCGCCGTCGCTTTTCAACCGTTAGCTGCAGACTGCTGCCGACTGTTCTGCACCAACAGTAAACTCCAGACAGGGAGCGTCATTCTTCAGCTCTTCTTCATAAACAAGGAACAAAGGTCCTGTAAAGAGGTCAAAGAGGAGGGGGCGATGATCGCCTGGATAGAACCGTGTTTTTTCTTTCTTTTCTTTCGACTTTCTTTAATCCGAGTCTAATTTGCCAAGCATTTTTAAAGGTCGACAGCAACACAGCAACAAAACATATGGGTTAGATGTAATTTATGTAGTAGGTGGCAAAAAATTCAACACCTGAATTTAACTAGGCAAATAGGTCTGAGCTTCCCATTGGATAATTACTGTGTGGACAAAAAGACATATAACCCTAACTGATGCAATGAGCAGCTTCTCATTTCTTAAGCCAGCTTGTTAAAAAACACATCCTCCAGCCGTTAGTCTGTTCAAAAAGGATCAGATCATTGACAACACACAAAGAAAACATCTAAGGAGACAGCAGAAACTACCAACATTGGCTTAAGAGCTGTTCAACGGAAGAATCTGCGATCACTTAAACATTTGGTAGAAATCAAATCGAGGAAAACCTCAGTAGAACTCAATGTTCGCGATGTTTAACGGTGAAAGTATGGATAAGTTCAGACAAGATGAACATTTATTTTTTTCTTCCTCCTCATTTTTATGAACTACTACAAAAAAGTGCCAATAAAATGCCTTAAATAAAGGAGTTTAAAACTTGTTCAAGGCACTACTTGGTCTTTCCCGCAAGTCCCAACGTCATTAAAACCAAACCTCTAACAGCGTTGGCTCCTATTAATAAAAGAAGAAGCCGGGCTACACCTCAGATATCTTTGAATTTAAATAGGATTCACTTTCTTTTTGCTACAATCTCTACGATCCCTAAAAAAAAAGAAAAAACACTCAGTGGATTTTCGACCGAGTGCGAAGGCGTCACGAGGAGGGAGTGTGAGGAGGGAGTATACTGGGAGTGAATCCACTTAGGGGAGCCAATAACTCTTTTCCACTTTAATAAATGATATTCAGAGACGGGGAAGAAGCAGCTAATATCCTGTGGTGTCTGGCGCCTCGTCGCAGAGCTCAGCTCGGCATTCGCTCAGCTCGGCATTCGCTCTCTTTTTGTCATGTGATATCAAATCCCGAAAAAACATGCCAGCAGCTGTAGCGGTTGATTAGCTCTATTAAGACAAGTCTAACAATAAAGAAGATGGAAGCTGACAAACAGATCGCTAACTCTAATAGCAAACCAGTGGCGATAATGTTCTGTGAGCGGCTCTCCACAGCTGCAGACTCGTGGAAACCAGCAGCACTGTTCCCTTCAAAGAGGAACTAATGCTCATCTAATGGCTGTTAAGCATTAATGAGTCCGCTTGCTTCTTTCCAGTTGGGTTTAAAGGAGGCCTGTTCAGACTGTCGGGACTGCCGCGGTCCCCTTATCATTACATGCTCATCATTACTCCTGCTAATCTGTTCTGCTCACTGCTCATACAGATGAATATTAATGCCACGGAGGATGATAGTCGTGCACGTGTGCCGCTCGAACACACACAGACAGATGCAGATAGGCGGAGGGGGGGGGAAAGAAAAAAATTAAAAAATAGAAACGGAGAGAAAAAGTTGGACGCGCAAAGGCGAACACGCTTCCCGTGTGTCGCCAAGTGAAACGGCGGAGCCGGGGAAGAGCACGTGCCGTCTTTATCACGGCAGCTGAAGGAAGGATGGGGAAAAGAATCGGTTTTAAGTGAAATCAATAGAGATAATCCCCTAAATTAGATTTTGAAAAGCTTTGCTGGCGAAGCACAACTTGAAACCAAAGCAGAGGCCTACTTGACTCACCGATGAGTAAGGCGCGTTTATCCGGGGGGTGGGTGGGGAGGGGGTACGAGCGAAGGTCAAGGATGAGAGGAAGAGCTGGGAAGGGAGAGAGAGAGATGCTGGAAATCAAAGCAGAATCCCCAGGAATGAGCTCCTGAATCAGGCTAACGTAGCCGTGATTACCGCGCGGCCCACCGCCTTCACACCCGGAGGAGGGCGGCCCGGCAGGGTTCAGGGACGGCCTGCACCTGACAGACCTGAAATGTCACGTCACAACCAGAGGAAGAAGAGTGAAGGGTTAAAAGGTCAAGCTGCCTGATTGTATGCAGAAAGCTTTATCTGTGCAGAGGAGCACAGACAGCTCCGAGGGAGAGTAATTAAACCTCAGCGGATCAGGAATTATCAGACGAAAATCCACGATTTCACGAGATTGATGCTGGCAGCTATGTCTGCGAGTCTCCAGATTCCTTCCTTCCTTCTATTCCCAGCTCTGTGTAGGGCAAACAGTTTGAGACTGAGAGAAGAAAAAAAAACACAAATTGGAACATTTTGTCTTTGGTTTTACCACAACGTGAAAATCATTAACCCCTTAGCTGTCATGAAGATGGAAACAATAGTAGGTGAAGCAATAAATAAAGGTTAAAATCATAAAACGGGTGGATGGATGACAAGTAGAAGGACGGATGAATTTGTGAACACCAAGAAAAATGTGAAAACCTTTTCTTTTTGTCATATTGAACCAGGTGTGAACTTGTAGTACCTAACCTGAGGTGTTTTTCTCTCCCTGACCAATCAGTCCAGTATGAGTATCTTTCTAACTAAAAGTCATGAATTCACCAGAAACATGCACCGCTTTGCAGAGCGGAACAACATCTGGCAGGATGAAGCTGGAATCAAACCCACAATTCACAGCCACCATAGCACCCAGTGTAACCACTGCACCCAGTGGTTCTCTTAGCGCTTAGAAATGCGAAAACCGTACGACAAACATCTGGATTTGTTATTTTTATTGTTTTAAGCTTGAAAAAGTTTGGAGCTTATAGCGACGGAGAATGTGCTCCTCACTCTTTTACGCCTGTTCTTTTTTTCCCCCCCTTTTTTTCCCCCCACTCCGCCTCTCCCCGCCAAATCCCTCACTTTCTCTAGTGAGAAACTGTTAATAAAAGAGCCGATGACAAGCGCCGCAGTGATCTGCTAAAGCGGAGCTGACAGTGAGCCGGAGCGGGGAGCGGGACGGTTAGGAGCCGGTTCTGCTGCGCAGTGGGAGTGTGGTTGGAGGGGGACGCGGCAGCAGGCTGGAGCTGCTCTGTTTGTTTAGCCGGAGGATACAGGAGCGTTCATTTCACACAATTAACTTGTAAAATGTTCTCGAGTGGATCAAGTCGCCGCAGCCAAAGTTTTGTCACGTAAAATGCTCCCCTGACACCACCCACCCTCCCCGGCACCTTCTCCTGCACCGATGTACCATATGCGTCGGAACAACTGGGGCCCTGCAGGAAAACACGAGGCAGGTTGTGTTCAGTTAATGAGGCTTCTGAACCCCAGCAGCTATAGAAGGAGATATCCGATCACTTTTAACTCGTTACCTGTTCTCGTAAACGGCCCAAACCGGAGAGACGAGCACAGTGTTTGGCTGCAGAACGCGCTGGCGTCGGCCTGACAGTTTGGTAAACTCCTTGCATGAGCAGTAATTGTCCAATCATAATTTACAGTAACCAGGCATGGCAGGCTTGTCAAGCTTCGGATTTCTCTGGTGTGCATGGAGGCGTGCGGAGAAAACAACTCAATCAAAAAAAAAATCAGTTGTGCCTTTTCTTTTCATTCGTCCGTCTTCGAGACGTCAGAGGAAATAATGGCATTTTGATTTGATATAACTTGCACAACTTCGCCACACACTGCACAATGTTTCACAATATTAAGAGCTCCGGCATTCTTTCCCGTACATGGGAATACTATGATTGCTGTTTCTATGGCAGCTCTTATATCAAAGCTGCGAAACTTCACACTAAATATTTTCAATATTCAGGATCACTGCTATTCTGGGCTAAATGTTCTTTTCAGAGGCATTTTTAAACCCCTTTCCATGCGCAGTGACCTTGGAGATTTCCTCCCTTTTTGATTTCTTGTTGCATTTGAATGTTTCGAACCACCAAACTAATTTTAAAATCAGACAAAAATGATCAGTAGAAGCACTTTTACAACAATCAGAACTGTTCCTTTTACATTCTGCAGCCGTATGAGTCTTGCCTTCGTCACTGAGAGACAAAAAAAAAGTAGAAGAAGAAAAAAAGGACGATATTCAGAAACCTTCTGATCCAGCCTGTGAGTGCGCTCGGCTCATCGTGTTTGAGCACGCTTTCCCAATGTCGAGCTCAACGTACAAAAACGGGATTAAGCCAGAACAGAATATCCAGTCTGGTTGGTATCTTTCCCGACTTTCTCAGGTATAACAGAAAATGCGACTGCTAATTGTTTCCACATCTTCAGTGTGAATCACCAGCTCAGAACAACGAGCCTCTGACTCAAGTTGTGTCACTACGTTGCACATTCAAGAGGGGTTTTTTTTGTGTTGCATCTTTTCTGCAGAGTTAAGGTTTTACCAGTGGGAGGATTAGAGATGTGCAGTGTCTTGCAAAAGCAGTCATACCCCATAAACTTTTCTGCATTCTGTCACTTGGCAACCGCAAAGTTTACTGTATTGTCGTTGTGTTTCGTGTAATCAACGGCCACACAAGTAGAACTTAATTATGAAGTGATAAATGGGTGTGTCCAAATTCAGCGACTGCGTCCTTCAAAGGACCCGGCCTACGTCAAACGACCACAAAGACCAGATGTGGGCACCTATTGAATTGGACCGACTAGCCTTCAAATACTTTCCCACCCTTTGCACCATGCGTATTGTCACCTAGCAACCGTGGTGGCAGCGCTACCACAAAGTGGCAAAAATGGAACTTTTTAATCAATTTATTGAATCTGTTATATAAATACGTTTCTAACAAAACTGATATTAAAAACAAGACGTATCACAAAAGGCAAACAACACTACTGCTTTAAGTTTTTAGATTATTTGTACCACATTGTAATATACTTCTATTTAAATTTCCGCTCTTCTCACAGATGAATGTTAATGTTTACTGCTTCGTCCGCCGTTGTTACAAGGGCAGAAATCTGCTGTTGGACCTGCAATGAATCTTGGGATGGGGCACAAACTAGATCTTAAAATCTGGAGAAAATGAGGACGTATTTGAGGGGCGCAATTTGGAGGAATCTTTACATCTTTACGCCTTTGATGCAGAAGCCCTCTGAAGAAAACTGTGCTCGCTCGCCATGCTTAGTGGGCACACTGGTCAGGTAGGAACAGAACCTCCTGATTAATCTGATAGCCAGATTTTGAGATCAAATCCAACACTGGACTTGGCCTAACAGAAGAAGAAGAAGAAGAAGAAGAAGAAGAGCAAGAAGAAAAAGTAGCGGAGGAGGATGAAGAGTAGAAATGAAAGAAAAAAAAACAAGGAAATATCGTATAACTCCTCCTCTTCTTCTGTGCTTTGAGTCCCCCACTCGATTAATAAATGCGTTGTTGTGATAGCTCAATAAGCCGCTCAGAATTTTTTGACACAATTGTGATGCCGTAGTTCTATAAAAATGCTTACTAAGTGGAGTAATTACAAATTGCACCACACTTTTTCAAATGTTTATATGTTAAAAAACCTTAAACTTCACACTGACCCACTACTTTGTGTTGATCTATCACCAAAAAAAATAAAATACAGATAAGAGACAAAATGTGAAACGACCTGAAGTGGAACGATAAGTCTAGAGTTTAAAACAATAACCATCTGATCTGGTTTCAGCTCATCAAAATCCCATCACTGCTCCTCTTTCTTTTTGATTTACCACATTATATGAATGTTCTCCTTAAGGTGTCATTAAAACGCTCCTATACACACACAGGCTCACTCAAGACCAATAAACAGCTGCATCATGACAACATAAAGTACACACACACACACACACACCACACACACACAGAGAGAGACACTCGGGACTCATAAACAAACCCGATCAGACGTTAAATAAACCGCGCTCTCAGAGAAAATTCCAGCCCAACCCACAAAAACAAATCTCCCCCAGTGCGCACCAGTTTGTCATGATTAAAAAGTTTATTTCCAAAACACCCCATCCATTGTTTTCGTGTGCCCGTTCATCAGGAGGCTCGTTTATGTGCTTGAATTTCAAGTTCATTGTTAAAGCGAAAGAATGCCCTCGCCCCGACAAAAGGAGCGGCTTCCACGGCGGCCGGGGTGGTCTTGTGGTTTGGGGGAAGGATTTCAGTCCCTTTGTTCCCCAAGCGCCTTCCCTGTTGAAGTTTCCTCGAGCAAGACCCTGGAGCCCGGAGGGCCTTGAACGGAGAATACGGCGTCGTCAGCGCGAGAGTTGAAGGTTCGGTTCTTTCAAAGTCTTGCGCGACTATTGCAGGGACGTGTGAGAGGTTCTCCAGCTTCGCTCTCTTAAGAGGAGGAGGAAATGCGTATGGAGGGACGTGTTGCCCCACAGGCACTGTCAGTCATGATGTGATGAAACAATCGCTGTAGAATGAGCACAGTAAAAGATTTAATGGATCAAAATAAACATTTGTTTTACCAGGAGCTCATTACCATAAACAGGCTAATGAAAAAATCAGTCTAGTAAAAGTAAATAAATAAAAATGCCTGTAAAGGCGACATTAATCTGACTGACATGCAGCTGTAGCTGTTTCTCAGCTGCCCCTTGTTAGTTTTATTTATGAAAGCATTAGCTAATAATTATATACGACGCTAAATCGTAACAATATGAGAAGGATGAATACGATTGTTAGTCGTTTGCTTCACGCCGCTTCTATATTTCTCCCCTAAACGACAACTCTAATCACAAAGAGCGGCTCTTATCGGCGTTAAAGCCTCCATCAGCGACAGCCGGGTAGCGGGAGGAAAAAGGGTTTTTTTTTCATTGCAGAATCTCAGATCAGATCAGGAAAAAGCTGCAGTTACGAAAAAGGCTTTAGGGTGTATACGGGCGCCCGACTCGCAGGATTAATCTTAACAGCTAAAGCAGGCAGTTTGGTTTTACAGTTGGTGATGGAGGCGAGGAGGGCTGGGGGTTTCTGGATGAGCAGAGTTTGTCTTGTTTCTGATCCTTCAAAATTGTCCACACTTTGTCACCTGACCACACACTTCAACGTACTTTGGTGGGATTTTTAGTGACGTTTAAAGACCCGACGTAAAGGGACACCCAGCAAATAAAACATGCGTTTGTAGCCAGTGCCTCCGAGTGAACACTTTTCAGAGACATCTTTCACTTCAGCTACAGCTGCAAGTCATTTAGTCTCCACCAGCTTTGACCGTCCACACACTGAGTTTCGTGTCCATTTCTCTCTTTTTTTTTTTTTTTGCACTCTCATTTGAGGTTAGGTCTTGACTTTGACTTTTTAACTTGTGAATACGTTTTGATGGAAACCATTCCATTGTAGTCCTGGTTGAATGTTTGGGGTTGTTGTCCTGATGGAGAGTCCGTCCCAGTCTCACGTCTCTCGCAGCCTTCAGGACATCACTGTGTTTTTATTACATTTTTAGCTTTCACGATGCATGCGAGTCGAGTTTAGCTTCGCCCGACCAGAAGACCTTCTTCTGCATGTTTCCTACATGGCTTGTGGCAAAGTAGACTTCTTATGGTTCTTACAGTACAATCAGGTATATTCTGAACTGTAAATCAAAATAGATGGCGTAAAGATTACTACACACGTTGAATTCACACTTGACTAGAAGTCGCAGGGGCAGCCAAACTGACAGTGTGACTTTTAGTCTAGAAAATATAGCACTTTTTCCTGATATTCTTCCATAAATGCCAGATGTGTGAGGTGTCTGGACCTCAACCGGCCCTTTAAGAGCATTCGGATCTTGATTTGGCCCAAAACAAAAACAAATTTGACACCCCTGGTTTAGGTGGGACAGGGTTCAAGTCTCCGGGACTTGAACCCCAGACGGTTGTGTTGAAGAGTAGGAGCCTCTACCACTAAACCGCACGCTGCCAAAGATTGTTGTTATGCAGCGAGACTTCCAACTCGTCATTGTCGTGTTTGCAACAAACACGGATTCTTAACCTTCCCTTTGCCTCTTGGCTGAAGTATCTTCAACTTTATTTCATCGCAAGCGTCCCTGGAATTTGACAGGAATGTCCTGGATCGTTTTGTGCCGCGCAGCCAACACTAATTAACAATGAAACGTTCTGTTTTAGCAAAGAGGAGAGAGCGCAACACGCAAGACACAGCAGGGTTTTCATCATGCCAATTTGTGCATGTCACACCTTTTTTTTCTCAAACATTTGATGCATCACCACCACCGGGAGGAAGCGTGTGCATAACAAAAAGGCAGGGATGAAAAAAGCTGGGAAGTTTCTAATGTCAAGTTCAAAGTTTAGGGAATACCAAAGGGAGGTGGATTACCACCTGCACATGTTTCCACAATCAAATTGTGTCATGAGACCCCTCCTTTTTTTTCTTTTTATATAAACGATGCCCAGGCAGAGTTCAAAGCAAATCCCGTTCAAAGGGGAATCTGATTTAAATTTCCCTCGGCCGAGTCTAAGTGTGATCATGCCAAAGTCATCCTGGTTAGCGCTACACCCTCTGACTTACTTGAGAAGGAGAGCCTTGGCATCCTTAAAGACACTTTTCAGCCCATCAAGGAGGATTTCACACCGGTCCCTCTCCGGTAGCCTTTGGAGGTGGAGGCTGAAGTGAGTGAGAGCTCCACATCTCGCAGTCCTCTGGCTTGTTCTCTGATTTTAGACCTTCCAGAGGACAGGTGTTATTGCAGGATATTAAATCTAACATCTTTTTACCTTCTGTAACATCCCACTGTGTTGTGATATTAAAGTGATAAATCATTTTGTGACAGTTTGTGGCACTTTTACAGAGGTTAATGCGTCCTTTTTCAGATGACCCGAGGCGCACTCTGTCCCTTTTTAGAAATGATGCAGCACTTTTAAGTGAATAAAAATGATCCCTGCGAGATGTTGGGAATAATTAAAACGATTCTAAATGATACTCAGCAGACGGGAGGTATTAGCGAGAGAGAACACTTTCCTGGTTTTGTTTCATCAAAGGTGCACTGAACAAATTCGGGGGATTTGAAGGAGGTGAAAGGAAGTGCTCGCTGCTGTCGAGAGGAAACCACACAAGAAGTCTGAGTTTCACTGCAAAGAAAGCTTAAAGGCGATGAAACTGGGAAACAGAGAGTGCAGCAGACCTGATGGAAGTCCAATGAAGTTTATTCAAACGTTATCATCATGACGTAAAAACCTTTTTCCAAAGGTTTCTAATATATTGGTGATGTTTTCCTAACCCAGTTGTATGTGTGGAGTGGGGGACGAAGCCAGAGTACCTGGAGAGAACTCACGCATGCACACGGAGAACATGCAGAATCCATGCAGGGAGACCCCAGGCTGGGATTCAAACCAAGGACCATCTGGTGCTTCTATCTGCACCACCATGCGACCCAGATGGATACACACCAAATGAGTAACCATTTTATGTACATGATGCTTTTGTGGTTCCATTAAGTTTCCATTATCGTTCATTATCTTTCCATCTCAGTTCCATTGTGCTTCCAAGAAGGTTTCAGTCGGTTTCCATTTGATTCCCTCGCAGAATGTTTTCTATAATTCCAGCTGCATTGAGGTTCTCATGTGACTCCATTATGTTTTCATCTCAGGTTCAACCACATGTTTCCTTGTGGTTTCATTGCTTTTTCGTCCATCTTCCATCGTAATTTACATCATGGTTCAATCATAGTTCATTTGTATTTCCCATCATGGTTCCACTACGGTTCTAGTATTGAATGGGATTTCTTCCAGGGTTCCACTTTGGTTCTGTTGCTCCATTATGATTCCACTGTGGTTCCATGATATTCAGATCTGCTCCATGGTTTCATTTGTCGTGATCTTTGGGACCTTTTGTCTTGGTATTCATCTTCTGTTTCCTTGTTTCCTCTGTTCTGTCATCCATTTCTTCAGTTCAACTTCAGTTCCTTCACAGCTGCACCAGGTTCCTAATCAACCACCTGCTCATTGTTCAATAATCTAATCTCCAGCTTAAATATTTCTCAGATCACCCTGTCGTTACGGGTCTGTCTCCTTGTGCTCGTCTCGTGATGTTTGCATTCTCTGACGGTAAGGCATTTAGCTCAAGCTTGGGTAAGTACTGCAGCCGACTGAGAACATCCTGACCTTTGCTCTCAGTTTGGGTCTTCATTTAGAGCTCACATAGAGTGGGAACAGTTATGAATAACTTGATACACTTGGAATCTACAGCTGTTTACAAAGAGGTTCAAACTACTTTTGTGAGTTGTGTAATTCAAGTTTGTTGAACTTTCCTGTTGCTCCCAGTATTGGTCATTCAAACTGTTACTGTCAAACAAATCATTTCTATGCAACCAAAGATAATCTACAAACTTTAATCAATCATAAAAAAAAGCAAATAGGACTTGGCCTTGTGAAGTTAAACAATTTTAACAACCTCCACCACCAGTTTTTTTTTTTTTTTTTTTGAAGGTTTATATCCTTGTATGCATATATTTTACCTTTTATGTATAATATTGGCCTTTGAATTTTAAATGTCTTGGACTTTTACAGTGCTTTATCAAGTTCATTGGACCCTAAAGTGTTTCACAGTACATTCAGTCACACACACATACACACACAAACACACACACACACACACACACACACACACACACACACACACCTTATCAGGATGGGAACTGTCAGTGTCTGAAAGCTTCAGGGTCAAATAATACTAAAAGTAGCTCCTCGTGATCCCATTTTAGGAAAATGGTTAGAATTTCTGGAACTCTAGCATAAGATTAAAGTTATTCACAAAGCACCTTAAACCTTCAGAAAGCTTGTAATGTGACAAAATGTTAGTGAGGAGGACCTTTAGCGAGGATAAGAGTCTTAAGCAGGGAAGATGGAGGAAACAGCTACTTATATACAACTTTATGCCAGCAGCAGGTAATCACAGTAAATTGTAAACAACTGAATGTAAATAATGTGCAGTCAAACATGTTGATGCTGTGTGGCAAATAATGTAATTTCCTAATCCAGTCTAGATTCAATGATTGGCCAATATCTATCACCCGACTCCTGTGGGCACATTTCCTGTTTTTGTGTCTTCTGTTTAATTTACCAACAATCACAGACTAAACTGAACCTTATTGATTTATTTCAAAAAGAATCATGAAGTAAAAGCTACCAGGTTGTGTATTTTCTGTGATAGGATAAGACCTTGGTTGTTTTTCTTGCTCACATGTAGTTCACACTCCGTATCAGTTGGTGGTTGTAATGCTCCATTAAGTTGTTTGGCATCCGCAATTAAACAAGAAGTAGAGGACAAAAAAAGAGCCAATCACAGTCCCATCACCCCTAGCAACGGGGTCAACCAAACCTCCTAACTAAGACGGGAATTTCTGTCATCTGTCCCTCTCATCCGCTGACTGAATCTCTTCTCCTTGGCAGAGATTTGTAGGCTAAGATGGAGACTCTGAGAATGCAGGAGCAGAACTTTATACATTAAACTGCTGCAGTCAGGTAGAAATTTTGATCCTGTTAGTATCAGACAACTGGCCAACACAACCGTGTCAGACCAGCGGTGGAGAGCTTTCTTTGTTAGCAAACAGAAGACCCGGCTTGTTGGTCATCATCGGCACAAAGACGGCAGCAACGCCAAGGATCCTCTCTGGTAAACAGCGGTAACCAACTGCTCCTGTTTACATTGGCTGCAGCCAAAAGAGAGTAAACAGGGTTGGAGACAGAGGTAAACCCGCAGGCTTCCCAACAGCACCTCGACTAAACCTTCAAAATATCCAACTCAGACCCCTTAATGCTCCCAGTTTTTATTCTGCCGGGCGCAGAAAGAGAAGAAAGTGAATGAGTCACCCGCCTCCTCGCCCCCTTACACCCCCAATTTCTTTATTGAGGCAGCTGCACCCTTTGACCTTTATGAAACGTGGAATGTGTGTGTCTGTCTGCATGCGTGTGTGTGTGTGTGTGTGTGTGTGTGTGTGGACCACTGGTCATGAGGGCTGATGGTAAGGGGGAGTACAAGTGTGAAGGCAGGGAGAAGAGGACGGGGGAGTCGGTGAGTTTGGAGGGAGGGATGGAGGCTAGAGGTTGCTTTTTCTCCCCAAGTACAAAAGCTGTCAGGGCGAACAATAAAGCATGGAGAATGGTGTGTGTTCAGGGAGGCACTGAGCCGTGTTAGTGTGCGAACCGGGCCCTGAGCGGGCATACGGGAGGGGGTGGGGGGGAGAGGCGGCCAACAGAAAGGAAGGAAAGAAAAGAGCGAAAGACAAATGACTCAGATTGAAATTTGATGGGAGAACCAAAGAGGGTGATGGCAAAGAAAGACATACAGGAGAGAAGGTCTGAGAGTAAACAAGCGAATTAAGGGAGGCAGAGGAGTTCGGACGGATATTCGTTTTGTCTAGCAGCTTTCCAAAAAGCTGCACTTCCGTTGCTAAAGGAAACAGAAAACAAGGCCCAGAATCGGGACATGCATGTGTGTGTGTGTGTGGTCAGCATACCAAAGGGAGAACGGGGGGAGGGTGCGCTCTACACTGTACCACTACCATCAGTAAGGTTTAGGGCTTCACATTCAGCAAACCTTCATTAGGTTTATCTGCGTGACTGTGTCACCGTGAATGCATTCACGCTGCAGCTGGCTGCAGACAAAGGTGAATGAGCCCCGGGCTTTGTTTCAAACATGTGGGCTTGAGAAGCTGCGGGACGGCACAGGGTTCATGAGTGGTGAGCAGGGAGTGGGGAGTTTTGCTTTGAAAGCCAAGAGCTGGGGCCTCTCTCTCTCTCTCTCTCTCTCACACACACGGACACACACTCAGGGATGGTAAACGTATTGATTTTCTAACTGGTGTGTGAGGTGTGGTAAGTGGTTGGTAATAGCGGGAGGAGAGTGTTGTGAAGTGGTGCAGGTTAAGAAGTTTGGCTGCTGGATAGACTTTTTATCTCTGGTTTGGGGTTAGGTTTGATGGGACGAGATGGACGGAGGTCAAAAAACACTCCAGTGGCTCTAATGGGAAAGAGAGGTGTGAAAATGACTAAAACCACTAACAAAAACCATCTACAAAGGCCCATTTTCTTACACAAACAAACAAATTACTTCTCTGTGTGACTTTTTTGGCACTCAAAATATAAAACGCCAGACGTTTTGGGGGGGAATGCAGCGCCACAGCCCATTTTGTCATCAAGCAGCCTCTAATTTAAATGTATTTTTGAAAGGATTTTTATGTGACAGACCAGCAACAAACAGGGCATAGTAACGAAGAGGACAGAGGCTTTAGGAATTCATCTTACTAATAGAAATTAGCAATCACAGCTGCAAGCCTTTTTGAGGTATGTTGCTGCTATGTTTGCACATCCAGAGGCAGATTTTTGCAAAAAACCAGTCAGGCTCAGTCAGATGGGATGGAAATTTAGTGAATCATCTGAGATTCTGATATGGGATAAAATTACAAAACACATAACCAAGTCGTATTCTGAGCTGGTCGCATATTTTTAAAAAAGCAATTGAAAATTTGCTTAACTGTTCATCTGAGTTATAAGTAGTATCTTTTTTTAAATGTAATGCTTTGTGATGTTGCCCTGGGCAACTGCCAGAATTGGGTACAGGGGCCAAAAAATTGTACTCAAGTAAAGGCATTTTTAGCCAAGTAAAAAGTTGGAATCCAAGAAAAGTAAAACAGTATTTGATAACTAAGTAACTGTTTGAGAACATCTGGTTTAATCTGTGAAAATCTCGTAATCCATACATTGTTTTTACCTGCTTTTCCTCACAGGGGGCTGGTGCCCGTCTCCAGCAGCCATCGCCCTGGACATGTCGCCAGTCCATCAAAAGGACAAACTCTGATCCGCACGTTCACTTTACGCCTTTAGGTTATTCATTTAACTGGACGGTTTTGTTTTTGGACTGCGGGAGGAAGCTGGAGTAACCAGAAAAAGCCTGGCATGAGTAGAACGTGCAAACTCCACGCAGGAGGCCTGTAAACGCAGGACCTTCTTGTTGCAACCGTGCAATGCAAGTGATGCAAGTAAAAATCTAAAGTTATGCTCAAATTCGAATAAAATACAAAGAGTAAAATAAATAAAAATAAATAAATAAGCAAAATTACTGCATTCAAGCAGAAGAAAACCCAATTCTCTCTTCTTTTCAACAAAGCTTTTGAAACCAACACTTACAGTAGATTTATCCAGGTCAGAGCTGTGCAGCGTACTTCCAGTGACTATAAATATTTTTACAGTATTGGTCTTACTGTAGCTGAGGTTTGTGGTTTAAGTACGACCCAACCTTTTTGAGCTATTGACCATACTGTGGACCAACACGCAGAATGAAACATGGTCATTCAGCCACACAGCTCCTGTACTGAAGCATGAGAAACACATAAAAGTACAATTTGATGATAAGTGAAAATCCACACATGAACTGCTTCCCAGAAGTAATGGAACGTTATGCTGTTACACTATAAAATACATTATGCAGAAACATGAACACATTACACAGTTACTTAAGTGCTCACAGAATTATGCAAATTTGTCTGTAAATGCTGCAGTTCTGTGTACTTAAACTGAAGACTTGGTGGTGAAATTCTTAGTCTGAGGTGAATAGATATGCTCAGAAGGTATCAAGTAATAATCCAGCACCAGGAATGGGGGAGGGGGGGAAACAATTACCAAGAAATCTACATGTGCTTTTAAGTGAATATAAATAACAGGTTTTTCCGTCACCCATTAGTCTGTAGAGCGCCTTTTTAAATGTCATTTAAAAATGTCAGTTTTGCTTAAAAATAGATTTTTGGTATAAAGAAACTTTACTTTACTTTGCAAGTCTGATTCCTCGCAGTCCAACATGGCTTCCTTGTGCAAAATCACACCAAGACTGCAGAAGAAATAAACTGTTTACCTCTACAGGTATGGGTTCATATTTGAATAAAAGTATTTGAGCACATGGCGCTTTTACCTTTTGCGTCTTCAAGAGGACACGTTGCTGTGGTGTTAAAATCTATTATAAGAAGTGCTATGTGTTTTTATCAGCTTTTTTAAATGTCTGTAAAAAAACCTGGCCAAAGCTTAACTCAAATGTAGATTTGGCTTCATTCTGCTTTTCCAGTGTTCAAGGAACGCATCAGCAGTTACTAATTACAGCCTGAGGTGGTCGTCTGAGGACGGCCGGTTTTTCTGCACCTTTCTGGCTTCTTTCAACTTAAAACTAGATCATTCAATTGGATTTAGATCACTGTTTAGCTTTACCTGAAGCAAAACGTCTGAAGTCTGCCATTTTACTGGATAAATTTGATTCTTCTATAGCTGGGATTCTGTTAGGAGAACATAAGACATCAAAATATTACCTGCAGGAGATAAATCCATCAACATTTTCAGTTTGGTAAAGCAGAGATCAGCTCTGACTAGATGCTCGCTTGAGTTGACAAACATCCCATATTTTTTCTGGTTGCAAATTGAGACATTTCGTTCTTGTTTGTTGTACATATAATTACCTGGTGAGCCACTGAAATCTGTAACACAACTTTAGCTGCCATCTATTTGAGCTGTAGGAGGATGCTGCAGAAGTTTCCTTTTTATTTGCTCGTCGAGGTAGCATTTGTTTTCCTCCTTTCCCCCCCCCCCCTACAGATGATTGCGCTCACGCTTGTTCAAATAAATAAGTGGGCTGTACTTTTCTTGCTTGTATGTTTTGAAGACATACCGATGATGGTTTCCGTGTTCCTGCGCAGAAACCCGGCGATTGCCTTTTCTCGACACACAAAATCAGCAATCACAGAGACAATCGCAGCCGACAGACACCTTAACACAGCTGCTGCATAGAAGTACCTAATCAGTGTCAGACAAAAAGCTTTGTTCCCATCACCCACACGGCACTGTAAACCATTCCCATGTGGAGATTATGCCGCTGAAGAGCCGGAGAATGCCAAAACGAGTGCATATGGAAGGCTCCGTCGAGCAGACCTGCTGTCAGCATGACGCCCAGAAGCACACAGAGGAGAAACATCCTCCAGGCCTGTGAAATCCTCCGCTGCTTCTGCCCTTGTTTGTCGACATGCTCTGGATTGTTTATTTTCTTTCCCTGTGATGGAAACAGGTGGTGTCTGCGCACAACCTAAACACACGTGCGCTTATATCCACACTCATCACAAGCTCACCTACAGGAGGCTTTTCTTCCCCAGTACTTCAATAAAATCTCTTTCTGCACACCTTACCCGCCTACCCTACAACCTAATTACGCACAACAGCTGCTGGTCTCTTTCCAAAGGAAAAAAAAAATGATGCACTTCCAGAACAACTGATCTCTCCCTCTCTGTAGTTCTGTCTGAATTTCACCACTTTGCCGCCTTCTGTCCCCTCTTCAAGCCTCCTACAGAGGCCAGTTAACATCCACCCCCCGCCCCCTCTCGTTGCTGCTGACTCCTCTCTTCTGCTGCTGAAATGTGCAGCACGTTTTACTCAGCCAGATAACAGCAGAGGTGGTGGATTTTTTGTCTGGCAGTCATGCAAATCTGAATGTGGCACCTATCACCTCATCTGACAGGTACACGGATCCTACCATGATATGCAAAACTGGGCTTCTCTGTCACGTGCAACTAAATAGATAACTGCTCTGATTGGGTTATTCAACAGCAGAATCTCTGGTCCTAAATATTTGCAGTATCTATTCCATACTTTCCCAGGCTCAAATTTCAACAGAATGACAATTAAATAAAACTATGAAACACTGAATAAGTGCATAATGACCTAATGACCTAATAAAACAGAGGTTCATCCAGCATCCAGCTAAAGTTACACAGAAATGGTTTGAAGACAACAAGAGCATCTTGTTGCGATTGTTTTGACTGGCGTGGCCTAGTCAAAACCCAGACTTAAATCCCATTGGGAATTTGTGGCTGGATTTGACAAGGGATGTTCACTGTCATGTAACCTGGCAAAGTTTGAACAGCTCCTAGCGATCAGGGGCTAAAGTAAAAAACTACTTTTTAACTGAATTTGATCCTTGAAGTTCAAAATCCCAAATACTCAGACTGATCAAACCCAGAGTGAATGGCTCTACACGGAACAACCGTTTATCAAAACAAAGGTTTTATTTGATGCTTATTTTAAAAATCCTAGCCCAGATTCTCTTATTGCTCAGACCTGAACAACTTTAGCTGTGCTGAATATTTCTTCTATTTGGGAAAAGCCGATTTGAAAGAACTGCAGAACTGAATTAATTTAGATGAATTAGATCAGTTCAGATGAATTTATGAAAGTAGAACAATAGAGGAACCGTTAGCCATCTTAAAACATTGTTAAAATGTTAGCTGGTTCTCGTAAACCCAGTGTTGTGTGTTGTGCATGTGTGTCACAACCCCATCAGTATCAGTAGCTGGGTTTCCATTGCAAATGTGCGCTAAGCTTTGTCGATATTCCACTACCGTCGAAAAAATACAATTTCGCAATTGCTGTGTTTCCATTAAATAAGAAGCTCAATTAAAATCAATAAAAATAAGGATAAACGTCCTGCCACTTCCTGTGGTGGTCGTCTTTCTTTGTAAGCAGTAACATCGGGTTGTTGGTCATGTGACTTGTGTGATGTGAAGAAAATGTCTCTATTGCAGTTGTGCGAAATAAGGCAGTTTTGATCTAGCCAAAACTTTTAATCAAAAAACCAGTTTGTTTGTTTTTTTTTTTTTTCAAATTGGCATATTTCTGTTAAGTGAATTTATTTTCAAAATTCAAAATGCGCAATTATTTGGCCAGTGGAAACGCAGCTAGCGACTTGGCTGCAATGACTGACGGCCACGTTGCAACACAAACACATAATTCCTGTAAAGGAGCAATAAAGTAAACAAATATATATCTATATATATATATATATCTATGTATATATATACATAGATATATATATATATGTACATCAGAGCCTCCCAGTTCTTCTAACCCTGAAAAAGCTCAACAATGGAAGACTGCAGGATAACAGAGTGGCTCTGCTCTTTGTTTTGCTCACCTGTGATTCTGAAGAGTTGGTTAAGGGTCTTGTTTTATTTTGTCCTCTGCGGCGGTGCGATAGAGAGGATTTCATTATGCAAATCTCAGTCTCTCTGCTGATGAGCATGGCCTGAGGCTTCTGTT